>NW_009931327.1:14073-17701 GCF_000696875.1 Nestor notabilis | reverse complement strand
TTCCTGCTGCCCAGATTTAATTACAACTAAGTTTGTTTTCATGGAGGATACTGATCCTAAAATGATCCATACAAGGACTAGTAAACTGCCTTTGCTGCCTTGGGATTTTTCCTCCTTTGCTAATGTATTTAACCACAATCAACCAGCGTTTCAGCAGTCCAGTAAGTTGTGACAAAAGCTGAGCAGAGTAGGGCAGAAGAGGGGAGAACAAGAAACCTTGTGGTATGTACTGAAAGGTGCACCTTCTCTTGGCACGCTGCCTCTGATATCACAGGCAGAAGGAGCCTGTGCTGCACTTCAAGGATCAGAGCAGAGAGGATCTGCACCAACCTCAGTACAGCTGGGAAAGTGCCGAAAGGAGCTACCACAGCCAAAAGTAAAGGGATGCAAAGTTGATTCTGGGATAAAAGAGAGGAATACATAGCTGAGGATGGCTGAATCTGGACTAGGCATAGCCAAGATCTTAACTACATGCCTTTTCTTACCATAGAAGTCATACCAGGGAGTGCTGCTAGTAGTTAACTCCTCTGTGATGGATTTCCAAGGACCATGCTCCAACCCTCAGGTCTTTTCAGGGAATACTGAGAATTCTGTCCTGCTGGTGCATCCAGTGCAAATCTTTTTCTTGAGAGCAAGTGCTGCTGTTGGCTTGTGCATTGTGAAGTCCTGCCATGGTCCAGAACCCATCCCCTGAAAAGGCATCCTGCAGCACAGTGAAGCAGGTCTGCCAACTGTGTGCATCTTCTCTGAGGAAAAAGCTTTCCTTCCACAAAGCCATGTAAGTTTTCTTGTATCTATTGTGCTTGGTTTATGCTGAAGGGGAGTCTGTATGGCTCTAACTGCGTGCTTTACGGGTGTTTATTAGAGCCATAAAGGGAGAAGCTAGTGGGACAGGTTGGAGTCAGGTTTTGTATGAACTTAGGGCTCAGTTCCTTGCTCTCTGATTGCTTGGGTGAGTTTGAGTCATTTTATGTTGTTATTTATGAAATAAGGAGAAATCCTTTTTTAACCTCACAGGGACATAGAGGTGGTGAACTGAGTCTGAGTTGCTCTCATGCTGAAACACCAAGTACAGACAGAGGCAGAGCTGAGTTACTCAGTGTTCAAATAACTGTGCTCACAATAGCAGCTTGACTTAGAGTTATTTAAAGAGTGGGTAAGGTTGGGATGGGGACTTGGGTGAGATGTCTGCACACAACAGACTCCATAATCCCTGTAACGAGACAAGGTTATGTATATGAATTACCTTGAGCTTTCAACTAGATTAAGTCCAAGTTCATGAGCCTGTTTCTGCTTGATCCAAGGACTTGTTCTTTGTTGTAGCACTGAGGCACCCCTAGGTTTTAAGAGTTAATGTTATGCTACTGAATCAGAGGAAAAACTGGTCCTTAGACTCTTAGATTCAGCCTAAGGAGGAGATAAACTGTTGAAGAGAGAGGAGCGTGAGAAGTACAAGGATGGAAAGCAATAAGCTGTTGGGGAAAATGGAGGGGAGAGAAGTGAGTGGCAGATTACAAGAGATCACATAAAAATTAACATTAAAAATTAAATATAAATTGAAAATATTTGCATTAGAGACCCTCTCAAATGGGAGGAAATAGGGAAGAGCAGTTATAAGATATCTCAGAGTTTGGTATGTCCAACGTCTTGACTGCAGCTTATCTAGCCGCTTAACCTGTGCAGCACCTTATTCTGCTAGTTCCAGGGCTGCAGAGCTTGCTTTTCCTTTGTGTAAGCTAATAAAGGTTTCTCAAATAATGGATCAGAATTCACAGAAAATGCTTGCAAGAGATTAGGGAATAGCTGAAGACATAGAGAATAAGAAATCTTGTTGGCTGCTTGGATTCCGAGGTCAAACTTTGAGCATGTGCCAATATGATATCCTTGGGGGGTGTGTACGAGGTCAGGATGAGGTCCATATCTTATTTATGTACCCAGGGCTTGCTTATGCTGCATCTTCCTAGCCTGTGTCCCTTTCCCCTTGCTAACACACTGTGCCCCCTGCTTGCCTGCAAGTGGAGGCACAGCAGAGATTTGCTACCTCTGCAGCTTCAAGGAGAGCAGAAGGTTTTTTCCATTGCTTGGAGTAGCTGAAGATAGGCGAGAACTGAGAGCAACGCATGGCTGTGTGTGCTTGGTCTGTTCTTGGCAAGGGAGGGCAGGGGCTAACCAGGGGACCCTGGTTGGTGTGTCTGGATGTGATGTTTCTGCAAGGAACAACATGGTGCAGGCCTTCTGCAGTATTAAGGAGAAACCCTTATGGGACTAAAAGGGAATGGATGCTGTTGTAAAGGTGATGGCTAAATAGAAGCCAGATGCTGCTTCCTAGTATGAGTGTGAAATACGGAGAGGTGAGCTCACTGCTCCTTCCAACAGTGCTCATTGTAAGAGATGAGTGAATTTTGAGTCCTTGATAGTAAGGATCATAGTCCTAGTCATGGGTGGATGCCTGATGCATCATCTTTAGGGAGGTTTTTGAAGGTGGTGCTAAAAACCTTGTTGTGGAGATGACTTGGAGGCTAATGAGCTCTCAGAGGGCCCTACATCAGAACCCTGATGGTCTTGCAATAACTTTGCTGAGAGTTCGGGTTTGGATCTAGCTCCAAACTGAGTCAGTTTGACGTAATGTTAAATAGAAAGGTACATCAGAATGGCACAATTCTCCTTTGTCACATAGGGAAGATGGTTAATACCTAGGTTCAGAGCTAGTATCCATTTTCCTCTTTCACCTTCTGGTTGGTGCTGCTCCCTGATCCCCAGCATTGACTCTCTGCTGTAGAGAAGAGCAGCTTAACATCAGCTCTCTTCCATTTGGGTTGCCAGATAGGCTACTGTCGGCAGAGTTACAGTGAATGGAAATATCACCTGCTTTCTATTTCTCATATGCCAACATTGATTTTCTTTTGAAGATGGGCTGTTAAATGCAGACTATGCGGGTGTTCTGCTGTCTGTGGAGGTAAGGCTGCATTAGATTTGATTCACCAAAGTTGTGCTACGCTTGTAATCTCTGTTCTTGTTCTCAATTCAGACTCTTTAAGATAGAAGGACATCCCCCCTTGATTTGACGTAAGTGGAATAGTTCCTGTTATTGTTCCCTCCATGACTGTGAGGGGCATGGAAGGACAAATAACCTGCCTCTGTTGGCCTTACAGACAAAGAGGAGACCTTGCAGTATTGTCTTCCTTGTTCTTTTCCCGTACCTGGTAGTAGCTGTTGCTCAGTGCAACACGGGAGCATGGAACTTCTGAAGAGTTCAGAGCAAACTTGTTAACAGGGTACTTTTAGGCTATCTATAGTAATGTAGTCAAATATCATACCTCTGGGTGTTACCTGATTGCCACTCATGAGACAGTTTCATTGGTGTCCTGAAAAGTAAAATAGAATGGATAACTGTCTGGAGTAATGGACAGTGGTCAGACAGTCCACAGACTGACACTGTCATAGTAGGCACACTGTCTCTATTGGAGTTCCATCAGTTAAGAATAGAGAAACCCCAATTTGACTTGCATATCACTGAATGCAGAGGAGGTCTGACCTCACAGGGCTGCATCACTAGCTCGTGATGCTCAGGAACATGAGGAGGAGGTGAAGAGGTGTCTTAATGTCCCACTTTTTCCTTATCTGAGAC
>NW_009931327.1:6126-14042 GCF_000696875.1 Nestor notabilis | reverse complement strand
TTCCTGCTTCCAAGTGCAGAAGTTTCAGTTGTGTAACTGCAGTTCAGTTCCCCACCTGCTCTATATCCTCTGGGAGCACTGGCACCTTTCTTGAAGCATGTGTAGAAGTGGCAGAGAACAACATCCAGTTGTTGACCAAATAAAAGGCAGATCAATACAGACAGACAAGGCCACTGTGTGCTTCTGCTATAAAGTCAGGCTCAGGGAACTTAACTGATTTCATCCTCTCAGCCAGAGCCAGGGGGTTTCAAAGATGCAGACAGCTCTTCTAGGGAGCCTGATGCTTATTTCTGTTAGCATGTGGCCAGGCTTATGCAGTGTCGCAGGGAAGCGTATTGGAGACTTCAAATCTCTAGGCAGGAGTTTCCCAAGCTGTAAAACACATTCCTTTTGATGGGGATGCCTTATTAAGCTGGGGTGTAGCCTGGGTTATGTTTAGGGGCTGTAACTGTCCTTCCCTTTTTATTGGATGTGCCCAAACTTGAAGGATCTGGGAATTTTAACTGTAATGGTGATCTCTGCTCTTCTTGATAATACTTATAGCAACGAAGTGATGCTAGAAATCATTGCAGGGTTTCCTCAAAAAGAACACAGTGTAGGCAATACCTCTTTGTCTCCCTGTCACAGAAACCCACCTTGCTTCATGCTGGGAACATTTTAACTGAGATATCATCAGAAATCAAGATGTACCTGTCAGTCATGTCGTGACTGAGCCTGGTGCTACTGCTGCAAAGAAAAGCACTCAAAGTACATTGTTCCTTGCTTCCATCTGATGTGGTGTGACAGATTAATACAGTGCAGCAAAACAAAGGTGATATTAAAGCGTCATGGGATGGTGTATGGTTTTTAAGGTCTCCTTTTTCTAGTCTCTTTTCCTTGTGAGGGAAAGGGGGTATTTGGGGAAACAGGTAGGCAAACACCAAAAAAGTACATCTCAAAATATCCCTCGAGTTCTGTGTTACTTTCTCAGTTTTTAACTAGGTCTCTTCCTCTTTCCCCCCCAAGATAGAATAGCTGCAGATCTAGTTTGTGTGTTACTGAAATAATTCTGCCTAGGATCCATTGCATTGCAGGGATAAGCAAGTTAAAACCCACTTGTTGAGCCAATAGATTGACAGCACTGGCATATGTTGAAGGGCAGAAACTGAAGGCTTATGTTTTACAGCATTTTTTTTAGTTCTCCCACCTCAGTGTCTTAAGAATCTGGAACCAGAGTATCTAAATCAGAGCTGGCATCACTGTTCACAGGCCTGGCGTTCTAACTGATTGCTTAGGGAAGCTGAATGCACAGATGGTTCTGCTGAAGCTTCAGACTGCAGCTGGAGGACAAAGTGCTGTTGACCCATGCTGCTGCCTCAGCTTCCCCTGGGACCCTGGCAGGGTATATGGGTGGTGGAAGAGGATCTGGGAATAGCTTGTTTTTCAGCTTGAGTGCATGTACTTCTGCCCTTACAGAGACCTTTGCAGGCCTTCATTTACAGTGCAATCATCAGCTCTTTCTGAAACCCAGCTGCTCAGTGCAGGATTTTCTTATTGCTCTTCTATAGGGACAGAAAAATTGCCCCAAAATCTAAGGGCATTCATCTGAAGTGGGTATTCAAGTTGGTTTGGATTAGTTTGGTGAAACAGCCTCCTAATCTCATAGCAGATAGCTGCTATTCATTGTGCAGATTGCTCTTGATGGGAGTCCCTGAACAAATCAGCTTTTCCCTAACTTTACAGTCAGCACATAAACATTTTATCATGCCTCTTCCACGCTTTTAGTGCTATATATCTTTGGTGCACACTAGCATTTGCAATAGTTACCTTGGAAAATATGTGCATTTTTACACTTTATAGTTGGCTGTCTAAATAGGGAAATACCAAGCACTCAAAATGAGTTGTAATACAAAATAAAGAAGCACAAACAACATGGGGAAGGGAGGATGAGAATTATGTGGTGATGGTAAGTACGTACTTAATCCTTGCTGCATTCCATGACCATTAGAAATAAGATGCTGTTTGGAAAAGCAGTGCATGAAGAATAGCTACTTAATGTACAAGGTAGTTAAATGTTACATACCTTACAAAGAGATGCCTGTAACTCATATTTTACCTGCCTCTTTTAACATATCATCTCATCACCCTGATTGTTTAATTCCATTTAGTGGAGCACTGAGCAGAGTAAGAGGAGCTCAACTGTATGCCCCTGGGAAGAAGTGTTAATCAGTGCTGGTTTGCTGGTGGGAGAAGCAGGGTCCACATTAATCACTGAGCAGTGTACAGGGTCCCTTGTTGTGACCTGATAGTTCAGACCGAGCTGCTCCATGCACCAGTGGATCAGAGTCCTGGCAGAAAAGGCATAGAGCAGAACGAGTTCTTTGCAATGGGCCAGTTGGGCTTGGAACAACTTTTACGGACTCTGTCTCTAGCTTTCTTCTGAGCTGAACAGCCCTGCTTTTCACCCAGAAGAAAACTGGTTGATGTACAAACCAGTTTCTCTCCCCATTTCAGGACAAAAGCTGTGCTAAATTCCACCTGTAATTGACAGTCCACTTCAAGAGAAATAGCAGTTGGTTGAGAATTACATTCCGGTAATTAACAGCCTCAAATTCTTTTTGTTTCAATATAGAAGTCTTGATTTTCTTGGGTTTTTGCATCTCATCCTACAGCAGCAGCACTATCTGGCAGGGAATTAAATGCAGCTGTGCCTTTAAAATTGAATTGCCTGGGATGGAAGAAATCTGAGAGCATAGAAAGGAGACCAGTGCCTCTTGCGCAGATCAAGCTCTTTGGAGATCTCTCCATAGATCTGCCTTCTCATCAGCCTAGTCACTGCTCCTTCCCTCTGAGGCCAAACTGCAGTGACTCCAGTCATATCAGTAAGAGCTGTCCCAGAGCTGTCTCAATAGTGGCATCGTGATTTTCCATGGTGGATTCTGAGGTCACTGCTCTGGGCTGTTTCCTCCCCAAAACCATTGTGTGTGTGTAAACAGGCTGGGATTCAACCCAACAGTGTCCTGCTCCCTTACTGCTGGAGTGAAGCTTCCTCACATTGCTGGAAGCACATTGGCACTTGGACAGACTTCCCCATTTCTTCAGATGACTGTAACCGTGTGAGTGCTCACTGACCTCTGTGTTTCTTCCCTTCCTTCCCCTCTTTCCTTCTCTGTCTTCCCATCCATTTCTTTCTTGGCCTTTGCAGTGTATCTGTTGTGCATTTCGGTGATAAGATGGCAGCGTGCATCTCCCCATCGCGCCGTGCATCCTAACAAGGTCAGGCACTGTAATGGCAGTAGCCAAGGTCTGTCCTTGAGCCCCTCTGCTTTCTTTTCCTGTTCTCTTGCAAGTTTGACCTAATATTTTTCCTTCAGCCTTCTCTGCTGCTTGTTTTCCCTTTGCTAAGTACTTCCCTTCATAAGTACTCTACCCTAAAACTTTGGTTGTAGTACGCTTTATGTGCTCTCTCCATCTCCCAAACCACCTTGTCTTGTTTAAATGGCAGGCCATATGTAATATGGTTTTGCCTGAGGGATATGGGTCTAGCAAAGTTTCCAGCATTGTAAGATTACTCTGGGAAAGAATTTTTGCTCCAGGCTTAGGCATGTAAGTGCTCATGTGTGAGCTGTTGCTTTGTGCTTTTGGGGCATCTTCTGTATTGTATTCTTATTTGCAGCCTGCCACCCTTTGTTCTACCCTGTTGCTGTTGCCATTGCTGCTGGAAGACCCCTCAAACATGCAAGAGGTAGTGACTGTGGGAGGCTTTCACTGCTGATCTGAAATGGCTCTCTGCAAACTGGAAGCTTGTGTTTAAGACTTGGGTCTTGAGCCCCTGCTTTAGCTACTTTCTTCTGTCTCAGGTTTTAGATATGTAGGACCTTTCTTTTCCTTATGAGTTTGCAGTCATTCCTCTAGAGTTTGTGTTCTTAAAGCCAGTATGTCATGGTTTATGTTCTTGCTACGATGTTTTCACCCATTTATCTGAAACATATGAGGTTAGATTTTGCCCAGGAGTGGATACTGAATGTAAGGCTTCTAAGGTATAAGGATTCAAAGGGTCTTTACTCTCATTTTGAGATGCTAGATGCTCAGCATTATCCTCAGCGAAAATCTTGTTCTATTTAGGTGTTAGGCTATGGTATGACTTGACTTATTTCTTCATGGTATTTCAGAATATCTTGATCTAAATGAGATGGAAGATGATCAGGATATAATATTTCTATGCAAGTAATCAAATCTTCAGTGCTTTTTCACCAGTTGCAAGTGGTTTGCAAGGGAAGGTAGAAGTTAGAAGACGGCTTGTCATTTTCTGATGGATTCAAATCAGAGTAATTTCTCTGAAGCATGCCATGAATCATGAAGTTTTCGGTTGTTAGCGTTAAGAGTGAATGAGTCTTTTCTGGGGTGGGAGAGGTTATTTCACCATCTCCAGCAAATGGAAGGTTAAGAGTTCAAACATGTGAGACAATGAGTTAAAAAAGAGCCAAAAGACTGTATGAAAGCAGCAGCCCTCTTTTGTTGTAATATTGCTCAGAAAAGAAGCAGCAGCAGTCTGAATCATCCCAGTTTCTCCACCCTCCTGATACTGACTCTCTTTCTCCTTACATGACAGTATTCCTTCTCCTTCAAAGTCTCTATAGGGAATAATTTTTCTTCACCTTTTGATGGAGGGGAGCTTCTCTCAATTCTGCTCTTCCAGGATAGCAGAAGGTATTGCTTTCCTGCTGTGATGTTCTACCTGCACTCCTTTCCAAAACCCTAAGTTCTAACTCACATGCCCCAACAAACAGTGCATTCACACAGCTTAGAGATGGCTCACAGGCACTCTGTTCTGTGTACAGTGTGACTACAGCTCCCATGATGCCAGGAGTGTGAAATGCACGTTTTCCCTCTGGAAATACAGTCTCATATGACTTCCCAATTGCTGCAGCAAAGAGAGAGTCCCCCTGAGA
Source organism: Nestor notabilis (assembly GCF_000696875.1). Taxonomy (NCBI): domain Eukaryota; kingdom Metazoa; phylum Chordata; class Aves; order Psittaciformes; family Psittacidae; genus Nestor; species Nestor notabilis. The sequence continues at coordinate 9,111 of NW_009931327.1, read as the reverse complement.
CTTATTTTTCCCTGTGGAAATGGAGGTGTGCCCTAACTCACCGGAGCTGTGATTGCATATTGCTTTCTGACAGCAGAGGCTGCAGAACACTGACTCTGGGAAGGATTCAGGAGTTGAACCATCTGGCACATACGCTAAGGTGCATAACTATGTCTTCCTTAGTTTCTGCATTCTTTGAACCAATTCTTTCTCTCCCCATAATGTTTCATAACTTGCTTCTAGTTTTCACTCCCACTGGTTCTATTACTAACAGGTTTTGTTCTGCATGTATGTCTCACAAGGGGTTTTTTACTGCTCCCCCAACTCCCAAATACTTCTTTCTTTCTTGCCATATGGGAGAATCAAACCATAGCTGGTGTGTTGGATTCTGTGCCTGCAGTTCACCTTTCCTAGTGAACTAATTTGTCTGAGCCTCCTAAGCCTCTTGTTTTCACTGTGTGGGTACTTGAATAAGTAAATTTTTTGAATACCACGAATCTGAGGTGGGTCTGCTCTAGTTAGTGCTAAGCTAGAACTGTAATGATGGGCAGCTGTAAAGCCACAATGATGTATCTGTCAAAAGGATGCCCTAATGGCTGTAATTTGTGACCGTGTGACTATTTGAAGGGGCACTGACACTTCCAGTGCCAGTTGTGCTTATAATACAGGCAATGTTTTCTTATTTGTAAGATATCCTTTTGGAAGCAATTACAAACTCAAGGGAGCTTGTAATGGGAGCTCTTGCTGTTATAGGACTTCAGCAGCTCCTTAAAAAAGGGGTTAGGGAGTAGATTGTCCACAGCATGTGCATTTGTGGCACAGGTCCTAGTGCACAGCAGGGCTGACAATACTTATCCTACTAAGTGTAGCTCAGGTGGTGTGGTGATATTTTTCCTATGTGGCATTGATTGGGTATGTTGAACAACATTATGTCCCCTGCAATGATTGGGATGGAGATTGAAAAAACATGTTGAAGATGGGTTTTATATCCCTGATAAGCATCTGCTTGGTATAACTTGAATATGACAAGCGAAAAGATGAGGCGTGCCAGCCTTCATTTGTATAAGCAGGTGACTGCATGAATGCATCACAACAGAAATACACACTAGAAATACACATTTCCTGTATGCCAGACAGGGCTCAACAGGAGTGTTGCTGTGTGTATTCTATACTGATGGCCCTTTTCAGAGGTAGTTTGAGTGCTAAGTATTGTCTGTGGAGTGATAGCTCCTCTTCACTGTTTACACTGCACATGTGCATGATAGTGGCAGCTGTTTAGTATATATATATCTGTATACACACATATAGTGTATGGAGAGTATATGTATACTTCCTATATATATATCCTGCTAATGGTATCCTTTGCATACTAGTAACAGGACTGCAAAATGGTTAATGTAAGAAAATCCAGTGGGTCTGTTCTATGGGGGGGGTGTATGCCTAGGCACAAGGGAATAGTAGCAATATGGTTTTGCAGAGACTACATAGCTGCCCTTCAGTGTGTGTAAACTGCTTAGTGTGTTGTAAATGATTTGCCAGTGCCTCTGGTCTTTGTGCGCTGTGCTGCGGTGCCTGCTGTGTGCCTGAGCACAGCGTGCTGCACTGTTGTATGAATAAGCACTTTCAAGCAGTGATTTTTCTAGCCCTCAGAGGCTCTTAATTTGACTGAGCTCTGCAGTGTTTTTTCTGCCTCCCTCCCAGCCAGGATTGCTCATGTCTGTCTGGTTTGCCAGGGCAGGAGTTGCGTACAGCGGTTCCTGGGCTGCCTGATAGGCTCCAGACTGATTTACTGGAGTAAAGTAGGCCAGGAGGAGCCTGCAGGACCGGGAGGGAGAAGCTGGGTGATGAATGGGGCGGTGTGAAGTCACTCTGCAGCGCCAATCAGGGCCAGCCTCAGCCAGGCAGCTACGGATGCCTCTTGATGCTGGGACAAAGCTTACCTTAGATGATTGGAGATTTTCAGCCTGAGCTCAGAGTGTGCACCAAAGAGTTCCTAGTTTAGGCCAAATCATTTCTGAGTGTTACTGAGGTGAGTGTTCTCAGTAGGGTGCAGATGACTAGCGTCCACCTTGCATTTCTCTCTGCACGTGTAGATCTCTCTAAATGGCCTGTCTCTGGCATGCTTATTTTGCACCTTCCCTCTTTCCTTTCAAAAGCTGCCTCTTCCTTCCCTATTTCCATCCCCCTTATGTCTGATCACTCCCCTTTTCCCTGTGCACTGCCCAGAATGCACTTGCTTTCTTCCTTTCTCTTGATTCTTAAAATACTCATGGGGGGCATTGATTGTGTCCCTCTCCCTTCCATAAATTCAGAGGATGAAAGATAGGTTGCTTGCCTGCCTCTTTCCTTTCAAAAGCTGCCTCTTCCTTCCCTATTTCCATCCCCCTTATGTCTGATCACTCCCCTTTTCCCTGTGCACTGCCCAGAATGCACTTGCTTTCTTCCTTTCTCTTGATTCTTAAAATACTCATGGGGGGCATTGATTGTGTCCCTCTCCCTTCCATAAATTCAGAGGATGAAAGATAGGTTGCTTGCCTGCTCCCTGCAGAAGCTCAGACTTCAGAGGGAAGCTGGGAGGAGGGTCTTTGTGTCTTACTAGCCTTTTGGGTGGTGGCAAGGGGGAGGAGTTGTGTGTGGGGAGGTGGCAATGACTTGGGTCTTGTGCCAGACTCCAGATAAGTATTTAGACTGGGGCCATCTGCTGAGATGATGCTTCTGCCCATCTGAGTGCAGGAGGAAAAGCTTGGGGCTAGCTCTTAAGTGACTTTGTTGTTGTCATCCTCCTGTCAAGTTGTCTTCTCTTCATCGTCTTTTGACTTTCCCTTTCTCTCCCCTCCCTTCTCCTTCAATGCTCTTGTTTACGGATAGGCCAAGCAGAAAACATGGAGACGTCTGATATGGCGACAGCAAAGGTAGGATGGAAATGCTGCCGGCCTCACTGTGCGTAAGTGGTTTCGCTTGGCAACTTCTTACTTTGTCTCTCAACCATTTACTTCCTATTCACCC
>NW_009931327.1:0-6095 GCF_000696875.1 Nestor notabilis | reverse complement strand
CCCGTGCTGGGGGTGATGATGGGATTCAGGATCTGGGCAGGAAAGGTTTCTATGTTGCTTTTCTTGTAAGGTTTGAGGAAACCTTGAGATGCTGATGCTCTAGTGAAGGTCCGGGGTAGGTGGGAGAGAAATGGGGGAGTCTACATCACTGTCAGCAGTGGTTTATGAATCTGAGGAGGGAGCCGGGATGCTGGCATGCTGCTCTATGGGAAAGTGACACTAGAGGGTGCTTTAGGGGCAGGTTTCCAGGTCCCTGGGCTTGCTCTATGAGCAGAAATGCCTTTTGGCAGCTTTATTCCTTGGAAAGGATCTCGGGGGAGCGCCGGGTGAGAAAGTAACTCGAGCTTATGGATGCATCCGCCCTTTGCTGTGAGGCTTCTCTGTTGCCTGTGCTGCTGGCTTTTACCAGGGCGTAGGTCCTGCTTTCCTGCGGGCTGGCGGGATGGAAAGCTGTGGGAATGGAACTGGAATTGAGATGGGCTTGGGAGGCAGAAATGGCTTCAGCATGGCTTGGTGAGACCTGGGAAGCAGAAGACTATGTCACCATGGAATGGTTGTATCTGATGGCAGAGACCCCTGATAACGTCTTCATAGTAAAGGGTTTGTTTCCTAGCATGAGGAAGATGCGACTTGCCTTCATAGCAAGGGTAAAGTGCAGGGGATGTGTCTGCAAAATGCATCCTGTGCTTTTATCTCAGCAAGGTCTGAAATTAAGCATGGTTGAAAAGAGCTGTAGCTTGCAGAGAGTGGGAAATGGCATTGGTGGGTATAAAACTCCTGCTCTTAAGCTTGGACTGAACTGGGTGCTCTAGCATGGCAATAAGGAGTGGGGATGCTGTGTTCCAGGAGCTTAACTGCTCTATCTGGGGGACAGAAGCCATGGTTAAAAAACCCATGTCAGTGCAGGCTTTGAGTTTTTAGTGTCAATAAATTGTATGAAGTCCTTCTGGACAAACATTGCTTTATAAAGGTAAAATTATCCCCACTATCACGTTTGCTCAAGCTGCAACTGTTTGTTGCTGTACCCCCTTAGAGCTGTATTGCTTGAGGAAAAACTACCACTGAGGATGCTTGAAGGGTCAGTGGCATTTGAGCCAATTGGAAATGACACTTCAGTTGTTGTGATGCTTTGGGGGACTTCAGCTTTTCTCTGCTGAAAAACTGACATGTTCAAAAGCAAACAAATCCACTATAAAATTCTTTTGGCTGTACCTGTTTCTAATAGCTGCTTGTTTGTAATTGAAGGAAAACATGATCTATGGTGTTAAAGCACCATCTTAGTGTGAAAGTACTGAAAACCTAGTTACCTTTCCAGGGAAATGTATCTTGAGTGAAAATTGAGTCTAGGTGAAACCTTCTAAACCATGTATATCTTCGAAATCAGTTATGATGTAAATATCACTGGAATCTTTACAGGCTTATTTGGACTTAGACCATGGCAAGTGCTGATGTTTAGTCCCCTTTTAAAACCCAAATATTCTTCCATAATCTCTTTCCTTTTCTGAGTTTGGGTCAGTTCCCCCTATTCTGGTTGGTTTGGAGCCTTCAAGGGATGCTGTTCCTATTGCTTAATTTCTGCTGGGGTTAGCCTGGGCTAGCAAAGAATTTGTGAGAAGGTTTGACAGACTTATTTTCTCAGCTGAGATGATGCCAGAAGTGGCCATGGGATGTAATTCCAGGATGTTACTTCCACGGCTGCTTTCCATTGTGTTGCACTGTCACTTCCTTTTCTGTTTGGGCACCTTTCAGGGTATCTCAAGAAGTGTCATTTCCTGAGATGCTAAAGAATAGTCCTGTATTTAGAGCATTAGGAATAGAGAAGTGCAGCTTTTAGTGTTTTGTAGGCTGTGGTTTTAATCCCAGGGTAATCAATCATTCAATCAGTTGTCTTAAAGCTTTTCAGTTGGTGGAATCTTTGCTCCTTGTATGCTATGGGGCACCTTGCTTTGGGATTTTGGTATGGTGACGTATCGCCTCACAGCTTTGCTTACGTGGTGTCCTGCAACAAGTTGGAACCTGGATTGCTTTGCCCCTGCTCCTGCTGAGTGCCAAGGGGAAAAGTAGTTAACCTGATGGAGAGACAAAAAACCAGGCCAATTCTTCCTGGGAAAGCATGAATCATTTTCCAGGTAATCAACTAGTGGAAATGAGGAACATGAATCAGTGAGCTGTCTGTCATTCCCCTGACACTGAAAGGTTCTCTGTACTGCAAGTGCATACATGGAAAATGCTCAGAACTTTCAGGGTGAGGGGGAGATATTTAAGTACCTGAATTACTTGTTCCATCTTGAAAAACACATTTACTTCAGAAGCTGTAACAGGAGTAATGAGTGAAGACAGAAAAGATGCTGATTTACAGTTCTGCAGAGATTATTTCTTTGGCTTTTATTGCTCAGACTGGGGTTGCTTGGAGGAGCATGTGTAAGGGGAGAAGGACAAAAGAGCAATGCAAAATAGCTGGTATGTGAATAAAATACTGCTAAATATTAAATACTGTTGTATGACTTCTAGTGCCTGTAGTTGCCTCTGTGCTTCCAGCTTTCATCCAGGCCCTGGCAAGAGAGGCGGTGAAACACTGTGTACGAATTGTCTGTTCCTTGCTGTCCGACCAGAACGCAAGAGAACACCAAGCCCTAATCCACTACAGCCTGTCACTTTGTCCAGATGTTCTTGTCTGTGCAGAGGGCATGTAAAGCACTGTTTTATCTGGACACTACCGTTTAGTATTTCTTTCATCTAAGTTGGAGGTCGGGAAGAAAAAGTACCGCTGTTTTTGTGTATTACAGCTCTAACTCTTTAAAATTCATGTGGCCTTAACAGTTTATAGTTACAGGTCAGGAAAACATCCGTCTTTTTTTCCAACTCCCTTTTTAATGCAACTCCTAATCTCCAAGACTGTCTTTGGTTTGAGAAAGTTCTACATAGCTTTTACTCTGTTGCTGTTTTTAGTGTCTGTGTGTGTGCTGTTTGACTTCCTCATCCTGACTGGTGGTGGAAGCACCAGAAGCCACAAGGGAGGCTGTATTCATGGTGTTCTTGCTCTGGACCAGAAGCACTCAAAATATTACTGGCAGGAGGCCAGGATCCAAATTATCTTCTTGAATCCTTTTTGAAGTTCATGAGAATTTTGCCTGGGGGGAAGGGACACCATGTAAACTTATTGCTATTCATTGTTTAGGCTTAGCAGAGTATGTACCGAATTCTTTTTGCCATTAAAAAAGGGGATCTCTTCCCCAAACAATCAAAACTCTACTGCAAAAAGCAAATTCTTTGACTTACAGATTTTATGGCTAGAAGGGAAAGTTATGAACATCTGATCTAACATCCTCTATGAAGGGCAGTCACTGGTGAAAGTATACATTTGGCTCTGTAAATAGGTCAAATAGAAATGAGTACAAAGAAGAAAGGGGATTGCTATGACAAGAAAAAATGTTGGGTTAAGGGAGAGGGAAAGATGACTTGATAACTGAGATAGGAAAGGGAGCTGAGAACAGAACATAACACTGAAACATGCAAAGGCAAGCAACAAATGCTATGAAAGCTGATGGAGGAGGGATATAAAAGGGAAGAAGAAAGAGGTAACAAGGTGTAGAAAACAGTATGTTGTTTAGGAAGAGGCAGAAGATGCAGTTATAGTATGGACACAGGTGGCAGTCAACAGAGGGCCATAAGAGCCACAACTGCAGCATCCTCTGTACAGAGGCAGGTATGAAGGTGAGGGAGGAAGGACTGTGGCTATGAGAAGGGGGGTACAGAGGCTGTAGGCAAGAACTTAGCTGATGATCTTAGTGCTCTAGTTAAGCATTTATGCTTTGGAGGCTACTGCCTTCCTCAGCAGAAGTGAAGGGCACCTCCGTATGTTTCATAGCTGCTGTTGAATTCAGATTTTGGTTCGGCAAGGGAGGAGAGGTGATGGTAGGTGAGGCATACAGGAGACAATATTGTTGTGGTGGTTTCAGGATTTTGTGATGCTCATGTTAGCCAAAGACACTCCTGCTCTCAGTGTTTCACTGTTTTCACTGTTAGGCTTGTGTTCATGAAACATGAAAGCAAACTAAAAGGAAAACCAGTGTTTACACTTCTATTATTTTTGCCTTTTTTTTTTTTTTTTTTTATAAAAAAGAAACCCTATTTATATGGAAAAATAAAGGAATTCTTAAAAAACAGTGGCTTGGGAAAGCTTTTTTGTATTCAAAACATAATCATCAAAGATAATTTGTAATTTCTATTGACACACAGTCCAAAACAATCTATCATTGTTGCTTACTACAACCATGTACTGAATATATCCTTACAACATGTAGTTCCACAGATGAGTGAAAAGACATGGATTACAGGGCTTTTTCCAAACAGAGCCAGAAATGGGTTTGGAGGACTCAAGCCACAGTTCTGAATGTGCTTTTTTTCCCATCTTCCCATTTTCCACTTTTGTGGGATGGATGCTCGGGATGGAGTAGGTAGATAATTTATCTGGAATTCAGTTTGCGTGTGACTTACAAGTATTCTTAGCACTGCGGAGGTGGACAGGGTGGCTGTGAGTAGCCTATCTCTCTCGGTATCTACATATGCTCTTTTGTTACCTTATTTAAATTGGATTATCTCTTCCCTGGAGTGGTTTTCGCTAAGGATGGAGGAAAAGGAAAGGGTTTGCCCAGGCAGCATTATCTAACACAGATGGGCCAGTGAAGTGAATGCAGAATCCAGACTGTAAATAGTGGGGTCACCTGCTTGGGGTTCATTAATGGTGGTGACCCACAGCCCCTTCACCAAGGCTCCTGCTGTAAGCATCACAGCTGAACTGTGGCTGCATCTGCCAGCCGGATGCTTAAACAGACACTTTCTTCTTCTAAGTGGTCTTATCTGCTTTGATAATTTCCAAAACCCCATGTTATGTACATGACTGCTTATCTCTTAATACCTTTCTTGCCTGAGCTTTGGTTTCTAAACATGTGACTCTGCAGCATTAGTCTGTCCCAGATTTGCCAAGCTTGCAGGTCTCCTGACCCATTTTACAGCACTGTGATTTGCTTCCCTCCTTGACAACCTGCAGGCCACAGATTCAAAGAATCTCACGGAGAAAAGCTGAGTCCAAGCCAGACATCTGATATAGGCTGGACCTAATGAGGCCCAAGTCTGGGATTAGGTGGGGTGAGATTTGAATGTGGTTTTCCCATGCCGTTTGTCATGTGGAAATGCACATGCCCAGCTTTATGGCTCAATTAATGTTTTTTGTCTAGAAATGAATGAGAAGGTGCGTTTCAAAGTTCCTGTTGGAAACAATACTCAAAGCAAGCGTTTTAATCTCTACCTAGCACAGGGCTTTCCTTCAGGGTGCTGCCTATCGCTGTCCTACACATATGGAGTGAAATAGAGGATGCCGTTTTACACTAGTTGTTGCCTTCTACAGCATGGTGGTATGGAATAGTGAAGCAAAGACTGCAGCATGTCACAATGGGGCTTTGGGAAGCTATTTGGAGGGACTTAGCAATGCACTGAATGTTCTGTTTGGGACTCAAGTACCCAGAAAGACAGTTCAGTGTTACTTCAACGGTTCCTAAAACTTCAGTCCTACTGCCATGGTCTTTTTTCCATTCACCTGCCGTGGAATGACCAGCGCCCTACGGAAGTGGAACTAGAACTTGGTTTCTGTCCATCCGTTGAGGAGGTGGGAGAACCGGGAAAAAAGCTCCACTGCCTTCATTAAATGAAGCCAAATAAAGCCTCTTCCCTAGAGCAGCTGCAGGGTAGTGTTCAAGGCCAGGCTGGATGGGGCTTGGAGCAACCTGCTGTAGTGGAAGGTGACCCTGTCTGGGGCAGGGGCTGGGAACTGGATGAGCTTTAAGGTCCCTTCCAGTCTGTAATTCCAAGCAAAGCTACAGAAACGGCACCTTTATTGCAGACACTGGCACTGGGTGTCATGAGAATAAGACACTTGCCCCCCAATTCCAGTTTCGGTTAAGCTGTAGCAGTTCTTAGTTGTGCTCTGGGGCCGGAGCAATGGGTTAATTCACCGAGAAGGAGCCCGGGCTGGTGATGGGGGCGACTCTGACTGCGCTAAGCGGGGCAGGAGGGACGGGACGGGACGGCAGCGGAGG
>NW_009931326.1:99277-100926 GCF_000696875.1 Nestor notabilis | reverse complement strand
CCGATCCCGCCCCAGCCCCGCCGCGCTCCGCCCTGCGCGGGGTGTAACGGGGGTGAGGAGATACGGGGAGAGCCGACTGCAAGCGGTGCGGGAGCCGGCAGCCGGGGCGCCGGCTAAACACGGGCACAGCTCTTTCCAAGAGGGTCCATCGGCTCCCAGGAAACCACCTTTTGCTTCTCCCTCTTACAGAAAAACATCTTTCTCCCTTAGGAAAGAAAGAAATGGTTCGGAGAACGGGAGGGCAGATCAGGCAGTGCCAGTTTTACCCTCAGAACAGACTTTTCCATAGGCAAAACCTTCCCAAAGGGCACAAGCTGCATTGGGAAACACTGGGAGTCGATACACCCAAGGCTCTTTTCCCCTCAGTGCCGCTTACTTACAAGGTGACCTTGGATAAGCCACTTTGCATCTCAGTGACACAGCTTCCCCGCCTGGGAATTGGGGGTGTTAGCAGGAGTGTTGGGTTGGCAAATTCGTTATTAGTTTGAAGCACACCTATACCATGGAGATGAAGGACACCTCATCTGACAGCCCCAAGCGCAGCATTGACGAGATTTGCCTCACAATTTCTCTGTCTTCTAATCTCAGATGTAAAAGCATGTTTATAGCCCCATTAAAGAGGAAGGACTTCCTCTTTCTTCATGGTCGCATTTGTGCAGTTGAGGGGTGATGCTGCTGAGCCTCTTCTCTGAGGCAGTTTTTGTAGTTTCAAGAATGGAGACATGGGAGCATCAGAGCTACAAAACATGTCACAACCAACGGACAGGGCTGATGCCACAGTGCATAGTGCTTGCGAAAAATTGCCATGTCCCTTAGCAGAAGTCACATCTGTGGAGTATCTTGACACACAAGAAGTGGAAAGAGGGTGAGAGCCAAGGGCCGGCAGCTCAATGGCCTGGCAGAGCCCAGGCTCAGATTTATTGTAGGGAAGCTAAAATAACAAGCCTTTAATCCCCAGATCATGTGGAACAGGTCAAGTATGGCTCAGGAGATGAGAGGGGACAGAAAAACCTGATTTCCAGTATCTTTTGCTATCGCATGGATTTGTTAAAAATGGGATTATTGAATGAGACACCAGCAGCTGTTCTTAAAAGCGCCTGCACCCATGTGCTGTCTTCTTAGGTTAGCGTATGTGTCCCACTGTCTTCAGTGCCCTGAGCTGTAAACCATGTGCAGGAGCTGTCAGGGCAGGAACAGCGTGCTTGAAGCACAGCGCTCCCCTTCCGGGAGAAGGGGAGGGACGCACTGTCATCCTATTTACAAGAGGGGAAAGTCCTTGTTTCACTAGACAGCGGGGAAAGAGAGGCTTTGGCTAATCCCGACTGGTTTCCCTCAGCAGGGAGTGGTAGTTGTTATTTTAGGGCTTAAATGAGCCTTAAAAAGCCGGAGGCAGCAGAGGGGTTCTCCACAGCTGGCTCTCTGCGGCTGCCTGGGGGCTGCTGGGGCAGCTCATGTGCGTGCCAAGCATGGGCTACGTGTCACCTCCCTGCAGTGCTCGGGACATGCACCATGTCCCTCCTTCCACACCCCAACCGCATCAGCCCAGAGATGGTCACTGCCTGTCCCAAGGGTGTTCCAGCCCTTCCTCCTCCCCAAAAATGAGGTAAAAATAGAAGACAATAAAATGGAAATGAACATCCTTAGGACAT
>NW_009931326.1:54162-99246 GCF_000696875.1 Nestor notabilis | reverse complement strand
GGAATGCAATCAACGCTCCTACTTCTTGGCATTGTAAAAATGTAGAGTTTTGTTAAAATAGCCCACTTCACACAATGCAAAACAAAAAGCATGAGAAATAGTTCAGCAAGGATGACTTCACCCTCTCCAGAAACCACACTGAGAAAAGTACAAGAGAACCAGAACCCAGGACTGAAAGGCAATGCAAAGTCATTGCTCAGCCTGGAGACGTGCAGAAAGGAAACCAACTGTCCCAACCATGGAACCACAAGTGAAAGTTCATTAGCATTTTAAAACTCTTTCCGCTCCACCAAGTTCTGATAACTATTGATAACACACTTCAGTAATTTCTTCTGCGTGCCTGGCAGATGGCTGCTCCTATTAAGAAATCCCCTTCTCTCTCTCACCCTCATTTTGATCAAGGGATGAGGTGACCGGCTGCCCGTCATTTGCTTTGGTATCTGCATTCTCCGTAGATATAAAATAGTAATAACACCTAAGCTCCTTCTGGCATTTTTTATTATCTTAAACCACTTTGCAGACAAGGTGAGTGACATTATCCATATTTTATAAGTGATGAAACCAAGGCAGAAGGAACCCAGGAGACGCCTACAAGGTCACCCTGTCAGCCATGACCAGACCTGGGAGCAGAGAAGCCACAAAACACTTACTGTGTTGGATCCAACTTGCAGGACTGGACACTTTTAACTGCACAAACTGTACTGCTGCTTCTCCCTCTGCATCTTCTATTTCCCCCAACAACAAATTCATCTTAATGGGATCAGTGAAGTGAGATCAGGGTAATACCATGCAAGGGAAAAAGTCCCTGGTAGGCATTCTGTGTTACACTGATGTCAGACATCTGCTTCCCAGCTCACTTTAATCACCTCTGAATTTTACTGAGTGGATGTGTACCCAGGCCTTTAAAATATGGGACAAAAAGAGAGAGACAAATTTCTATCTGAATCAAAAATGTGATGAATTCCACCCGAGGTTTGACACAGACAGGGACATGATGCAAACCCTCCTATAACCATGTACGCAGGCTAGACCTCTCACAAGAGGATAGGGGCTGTACTGGCTGTTAGCAGTCACATAAACACACTCATCTAAATGTAATGCTGCCAGAGATACAAATAGCTCACAGAGAACAGCTAAATTTCCACTCTTTGATACCAGTCTGAGGTGTAACTCTTCTTATGGTACCAAATTGGTTGCGTTGTCTTTGTAAATCCCCTGGCGGCTTGAGTTTTGGGTGATGAAAGGCGTTACAAGATGTAAGGTATCCTTGTTAGCAGCTGCCACTCTTGTCTGCCTAACAGATGGCAATAAATAATGACAGACTCATCTCTTTCAGCAACAATGAGATAAAGCACTGGAATATCTGCCTGTCCTTCCCCTTCAGGGCAGCAAACCCTTCTGTGCTTGAATGGAAGAGTCTCCTCTGATCCCCAACTACAGCTGCTCCATTAGGTGCACCTTCCCCTGCCCACAGAGCAGGGCTGCAGTCATCCCTGTCGCTGGCTTCCTACTAGCAAGCACCAGTTTTATTCTCCACTCTCAAACTGGCCATTTCTGTCTTGTTCACGGCTGAGCTCCATTGAAAACCTGTGGACCTGCCTGAATCTGTCTTTTACCAAAGACCAGATTGCTGCCTGCAGACATTTCCCTCCAGAGCTGTGCATAACCCTACTCCTCATCCTGGGGCTGTCAGCTCTCATTCCCGTTTCACACCCCTGCACCTTCAGTTCTTTTCTTTGCTCTGTGACTCTGAGTAGATGCTTGAAGCATCCATTTTTCTTTCAGTTCCATCTGTCTGGAGCTCCGAGACTGTCCAAACTACTTCCACTCCCATCACATCTCACCTTGAAACCTCCCTTTCCCTCCTGTACTTAGCAGGAGACCCTTGGGAATTCTCAGAGACTGTGAACAAAAGATACCCTGGAAAACTACGTGAGTTGACTACCCAAGCCTACAATGCTCTTCCAGCATGCAAATAATACTGTGTCTAAAAGAATACAGTTACTCTGACATGCACATCAGTGACACACGATACATCTTCTTCAACAAGTACATATCCTGCATGGATGCACCAAGCAGTATCACGGAAGTAATTCCTTCCTACTGACAAATGCACAACAAAAAGGTCATTTCTGTAGCTGTGGTGAATGGTGTTATGTGCTTCCCCATATAGAAGTCACACTCCTGCCAGCACCTTGTGTTTCCTTTCCTCATCCTGCTGGCTGAAGCGACTGTCCAGGAGAGAGCAGGTTTGAGTGGTAAAATCAAATGCTACTCGTCTCACAACTTCCCAGCCTCCGCGCCTCGCCTATGGAAGGAGAGTACTAATAAGCCTCTTTCCTACTTGGAGGGGAGGAAGAGAAAAAAAAAAGCTGTTCCCTGAATTCCCATAATAGACGTTTAAAGAGGTATTTGTTTAGGAGGGATGCGTGTATGGAGTGTCCTCCGGCACCGAGCAAAGCCATCCTGCCTCCCACGCCTTCCAACTGCTGAATGCAATTACTTTCCTCCTCTGCTCCCAGCACTAGCACAGGATGCGCCGGGTCTCCACAGGTCATGCACAGAAACGGGGTTTTACTTTTTTTTTCCCCTAAGAAATCAAGGGAAGCAGGAGCTTCCAGCACAACAGTAGGAAAATCTTCCAAGTCTCTTCTTGAACTGGCCTTGACTACGCAGCAATTGAAGCTGTTTCCTGATCCGACTTCTTACTGCTTGCTGGAGATTTGGCTTCAGTGAGGCTTATTTACCCAAAGCTGGGGACATTAAAACACATTTTCTGTGAAATAGGGCGGAATGGTTTTGGGCCCAGAGATGACCCATGGGATCTGATGCTGACAGAGAAGTGCAACCTGCAGAGAGGGACTGGTCCCATGGTCAAACAAGCCCTACATGGCTTCAAAAGCAGCAGTGACCATCGGCACTGACCACAGTTCTATATTCAAAGTGCAGCAAGTGGCTATGACCATCATGAAGTGTATGGAGAAGTAAACCCTAACAAGATACCAGAGCAGCTCTCAACCAGAGAACATGCGGGCATTCCTAGCAAAAGGAACTCTGTGATAGGATAGATTCCTCAGCCATGGGAATTACAGCCTAGGCAGAAAGAGGGAAAGGATATGGTGAAACCACTGTGCAGCAAAACACAGTTCAGTGTCACTTGCACAAGCCACATCCTAAACAGCTTTGGTAACCATAATAACACAGTCCCCAAACGGCAGCAGAGGCAGTTGTGAAGGGCAGAAGCCGGGGTTGCACTAAGGATGATGAGGCTGAGGGAAGGAGCAAGGAGAATGGAGCCAGCAGAGGCAGCAATGGGGAGACTCGGAGAAAGCATCTTTTTCTGGGAAGAGTGTAGTTGGGCTGATTGTTCTGCCATGTTATTAACTGCTTTAGATAAACAGGGCTTTCTCTCTAGAGAACCCAAAGGCACCACCTTGGGTCATTCCCTGCCCTTTCCACAGGGCACAGGGAAGAGAGGCTTCACAGCCCCAGAGGCACCAGCCCTGCAGGGAGATGCTCCATCTGCGAGTCCCAGACGAATGCCCTTTCCTTCAGCGCGGGCGGAGGGTGGGTTGGGCTGTGTAAGAAAGAATTTCCAATTTAGAAACAAACAGAGGCAGTTCCTATTATTGTTAGTGGAACGTCAGCATCTCTGGTCCCAAGCACCACTGTCAACAAACAGGCTCACAAATGCTCCTTCAGCATCAGCCAAAATAAAATCCATGAAAGTATCTATAACTCAGCATTCACTACACACATAACAAGCTCTCCTTTTGCTTTTTAAACCCAGTCTTGTCCATGTAATTTTAACATAAAGGAACTGGTTGTGGGCTGTCTTACCAAATGAGTCATCACTTTATGTGGCAGTGTAATATGATTTAGAGAATTCTTGGCACACCAGTATGGATTATGCATTATAATCTCTTAATTTGGATTGTTAGTGCTGTGCGGCAGTGGCTGGAGCAGGAGGGGAAGAGCAGGTTATCTGAATTACAGCCCTAGCTCTGCTGCTGCTTGGTGGTGTGACCTTTGCAAATTAGTTACCCTCCTCCTGCCTTACTTTCTTCATCTGCAAAGCAGAAACACGCCTGTGTCTTACAGCAGGGTTAGCTAATGTTCACACAGGAGATCTGAAGAACATTACGTAAGTGTAAATTACTATTTTAATAAGGGAAGCAGAGGACTTTGTTTTGGATGCAACAGGCTGATCTTGGGAAGTACTATTAGAACTATCAGGACACAGTCTCTGGGTGCTGTATACCAGTCACAAGCTACTTGGAGATAATGAATGATTTTCAGAAACGTGAGGAATAGGAAGTGTTAACAGGAAACCTATAGTTTGCACAGTGAGACTCCTCAGAAAAAGGAGCATAATTTCTGATAAACATTGATAAATAAGAAGCCCTGGGGAAACCCCTCTCCCATTCTCCAGATACTGCGTGGTGATGTAGTCTTGACAAGCAATATTGGCTCTGCAGCTCTGGAAGTGACATCAGCCATTGTTTCCTGATGGGGAAGCCCAGGCAGTGGCAGCTGAAGGAGGACCTGCCACCTCCAGGGGCAGAGGCTGAGGTGGGCAGGTCGCAATGAGGATGATGAGCAGCCACCCTGGGGGAAATGGAAGTATGTGTGAATCAGGAGCTGTGGACGCTTCAGCCTGGACTAAAAGTACTGGAGTCCATTTACCCAGTCCCACTCACCAGGGCAGAAAAGTTTGGGGTCAGAGTGTGCTCCGCAGATGCAAACAAACAAACCCAGAGCTCAACATCTCCAACTGTTACTCCTGAACCCCCCAAGCTTTCCGTTCCCTCTGCTTTTGGTAAATATAAAGTGGTCCATATTTAGGAAAGGGTCACTAGGCAGGGAGGAAACCGGGCACCACTTACTAAGGCTATCCTGTTCCCATCAGCTAGCTGCCTTCTGAGTCCATGAAGTCTGGCTTTGTCTGCACCATTCACATAGTTCCTGGTCTGGTATTAGTAGGAAGCAGTATTTCTACAGGCAAGGAAGATGCATTTTATGAGACACAAATACCATGTGAAGAATTTTGGGAGTCTGAGAAGTCCTCTCCAGAGAGAAAAAGAAACCAATCCAGAAAAATGGATCTACATTTGCTGACAAGGGGGTTTCTTCTGAGCGTTTTGAAAAGCACGGTGCTGCCAAGGCGGATCTGTCAGAATTGAGATGCATCTGAGGTAGATAACTGGCCTTTCCTGGGCTGGCTAAAGACCAGCTTTTTCCTAGTAATGGAAGAGAGGTCGCTGTGACAGATGAAGCAGGCAGACAGCAATGGTTGGCCTCTGGGAGCAGTTTGGGGAAGGGATGACAAGTGAGAAACACAAACATAGGATGTCTGCCCATGCTGTGAGCTCTCTCACCTGTTACTCATTTCCCCAGACAGGGCAATGACTGAAAGGCCACTTTTAAATGCAGTAGCTGCTAATATTTTACATCTTAGGAGCTCATGGAAAACAAAACAAAACAAAATCTACATATAATACCCCTAATACCTTCTAAATATGGGGCCAACTTTTTAATGAAATTCTCTTGAAATGAAATAGGAAGAAGGAGCAAAGAGATACTGGATAGTGCAGAAAACTGTCAAGGAAAAAAAACATCTTTCATTTCTTGCTTGACCTTCCTGACCTTTTCACAGATATTGTAGCAAAAGGGAGTTGACCCTTGGTGGCTCACAGTTAATTTATAAGCGGGAAGCTTTATGCCCAGGGGATGCTGTGCTGCCATGACAGCTATCCAGGCACAGAGCTGTTGCCTGCTGGGCTGTGGGAGAGGTCTGCATGGGCTGGAGGCAGAGCACAGCCCACCAAAACCTTGCCCCTCTGCTCAGCTGGACCTGATGTTCCAGCCACAGGGGACTGCATGAGGCCATCCACTAGCATGTCCTCTCAGAGGAAAAACGCACATGGGGCCAGCAAGGCAGATAACAGTAGAAATGAGAAAAGCCTTTAGTTCTGCATGCCTCCTGTGTTTCATTCAGCATAAGCACGGTGAGAGGTGAGTCAAAGCTCTCATGCTGGATGTGCCTCTCCAAGGGCTCAGCCACAGTGCTCCTGGTTACCGTGAGATCAGCATTGACCTCACCATTGCCTGCACACCATGCTTAGTGAAGGAGCCTGCATCCCACTGCCCATGCCTGCTTCACCCAGAGCTGCTGAGGAGATGGAGTCATTGTGGTGTTTGCCTGGGATCGCAGAGCAGCCCATAGGGATTTATGGAGAGAACTCAAAGCAGCACGAAAGCAGGCTCAGGATGTGCCCCAGCCACAGCGCTGCTCTTGTCCTGGGGTTCGCATTCGCTCGCACGGGCACCATAGGGGTTGCTGTGTGGTCATACAGCTCTTTTCTAGGGGCTTTCCTAGAAGATATGACCCCCAAGCACAGCCTCAACTGGCAGAAAACATGTCTTTGACTGAGGGATTGAGGTTTGCCCATCTTGTGGGCTCCTTCTCTAGCTTGCCCCAAGGAGGAGCCAGGCAGAGCATCATTTCTGCTGGTACTCCAGTGCTGCACAAAAGCCACTGCCTTGGGCAGCAGGAGGGATCTTTGGAGGATGAACACAATAGATCCTCAGGGCAGCTGGCTACTGAATGCTCCCCAGCCTGCTCAGAGCATCTCCCAGAGGACCCCTGGTCACAGCACAGGTACTTGCAGGGCCCTCCTGCAGCGCCTGTCTCAGCTTTAAGGTTGGTGCCAACTCCCACCATCAACACTTCTCCTCCAAAACCCACCAGTGCCGAACTAGGGCAAAGCCTGTCAAAAAGTCCAGCAAAATCAGCACAAACACAGCAGAAGGGCAGGAAGAGGCAGCAATGGCAACCATGGAGCAAGGACTGGGATGGAAGCAATACCTTACAGCAGCTTTGTATATTCTCACACTAAATTCAAAACACAGCACTGTACCAGCTACTAGGAAGAAAATTAATGCTATCCCAGATGAAACCAGGACACCACAAAACACCCCATGATTTCAAACCAGAACCCGTGCACTGCTTGTTATTACAAAGCCTATTAGGATTGTGGAGAGCCCAAATGAGAGAAACTCACCAGACTTTCCCTTAACTGTGAACACATCAGAGCAGCATGAATATTTTTACTCCCTTTGTGAGCTTGAGCTGTAGCACTCACAATAAACGTTATCTCCCATTATACACAGATTGCACTTCTGGAGCTGCAGCATCAAATCCTGACCCCATGTGCAAAACACTGCTGCTTTTATCCCTAGCCCCAAGAACATGAAATCAAATGACAAAGAATCCAACCTCAGCTGTCCTCTTTGGGGCAGAACAAGACATGATTTATAGATTTATATACACACACATGCCCATCTATTCATCATCTTAGCAAACAGTTCATGAAGTGTGCCTTAAGCCTTTCTGAATCGGGCAATTCTCTGCTTAGACAATCAATCCCTAACTGAGAGTCTGCAGGGGAAAACATCATGTTACAGGAATGCTGCAGAAGCTGTTGCATATACTGTTCCCTTTGTTGAGAATAGCATCTTTGCCTTGGATATATTTTTTTTCCTCCTTAGCCATTTAATCCCATGAAGTGGGGCCCAGTTCCAGCAGGCAAGAAGAACATAGCTGGATTCTGCTTCTCCTTTCCTGAAAGGCTGAGAAACCAGATTTAAAAAATGTGCTTAGTGGGCGTTTGGTGGGACGAATTCTCTCCCATAGCTTGGCATTTCTGAGATAGAGACAGAGAGAGCGGGTTACATTGCATATGGTGCCTGGTTGTGCTTCTCTAGCAGGTAGCCTAGAGAACTGCCACCTTCCCTGCCACGACAAAAGTCATAGTAGCTGTTTTAATTAAAAACAGTTTTGCAAGAGGTTTCAAGTTAGACCAAAGGCTCAGTGCAGAAATTTGCAGAAGTTTATCCAGTGCTGGTGTGTAATGAAAAGCAAATTATATTGACAGCAACCTAAAGGGCAGGTAGCCCTCTGGGGCATGGCCTGTCTTATTCTCTGCAGTCCAGCACCAAACACAACAGGGATTCCCCGTACTCAGCTGGGTCTACTGCACACACACCTATAACCATAGTAACAATAATAACCCTGCTGAGAACAACTGATTCATCTCTCATAAGGACTTCAAAACCAGATGTTGCTCCCTTCGACATAACATGGATGACAGCAGGATCAAAGTTTCTGCATACATTTGAGTCCAACGGCACCATTCAGCATTACTGTCCTTACAGAGCTGGCCGAAAGGACAAATGGGCAGTAGGGCAAGTTTTACTCTCATGCCACCCATGGAAGTGATGGCTCCAGCAGCTGTTCAGTCAAGCCTTTCCTCTGCATCCCCATTATGGGGAAAAGGTGGTCCTGGCTGACTCACCATACCAGACACTTGCACACGGGGTTTGCAGGAACACAGACAGGTAGCGATCTTCACATACTGCTGGGAGAAGGTTAGGAGACCATGTAAGAGACAAAACAGGAAGGTTCCTAATGAATGACGTTCCTGTTTCCATGCATTCTTATTAACAAAATAAAAAGGGGAGAAAACAATCACCAAGATATACTACATCTGCAGAATTGTCTCCAAATTAAATGCACATCCATGTTCAGTAATTCTTAAAAGCTGCTGGGTTTTTTTTTTAGCTGCCAATATTTAGAGACTTCCCAGGAGATACTGGCCTAAACCTGCTATCTCAGCTATTAAGTAAAGAGATAGGATATTTTTATTAAAAAAACAAAACACCCCCATGAGACTCAACAACTCAGACTGAAGATAACTCTGCAGCCATGAAACATGGCTTTAAAGAGACTCTAATTAATAGCTTCAGTTACTAAATCTTGCCTCTGTGTTGCATATGCTAGGCAAACTCTTCTTTTTTGGTTCACAGGGAAGCCCTTTCCCACCAGCCAGCTGCAGAAATCCATCCTTTTAACCAACACACACCTCTGCATCACCCGACTTACTGCTCTGCTTCCATGTGGGTCACTACAGCTCCTGGCATAGGGCACCTGATAACATGAGCTTCTAGTGGACTGTCCCAGCTCAGCTCACAGCACAGACATCAGTGAGCCAGCCCTGTAAGCAGTAATGCTGAGGTAAGCTGTACAATAAGCCTGGACATTGTTTTATCCCTGAACTCAGTGACCTGATTTATTGCTATTTACCTATATTTTAATTTTTAACAATTTCTAGTAATGAATCCCAAGCCTGAAACTGTGAGAGCAGGGAAGTTCCACAGAACCAGTTTCTCATGGTAGAGCATGCATCCACATCTATGCAGGAGTGTGCAGAAAGGGACCTGCCTCCCTGTTCAGGTTCCCTGTGGGTACTGTCAGGAGGACCAGTGCTTAGGCTCCACTTCAAACAGAGGGCTGTGTCCTGATGGACACTCAAGACAGTAAGTTTAGACCATACACCTGCAACTAGCCCATTTTTCTCACATACAAGGCTCAGACCTGAATCTCAGTGCCTTTTCCTCTGTGACTTGTAGCTGGATACAGGATTTCTCTGTTCCTTTGAAGGCTCTTTGAGTTAGACAGCTGAAAGACAACTACTACAGTGCCACATGGATTTGGGGATGTTTACAAAACTGCAGAAATCAGAGCTGTCTAATAGAGGGAGAACACTGAATTCATTACGCCCCCAGATTGGGTTTGGGCTCAAAGAAATTTCAGATGACGAGGATGTTACGAAACTTAATAGGACATTAAAGCCTTTCTTTTGCGGTGCCAGAGAACCAGCCTTTTGGCTTGACATTCCACCCTTCCCTTTGAAAAGGCTGACCCCCATCCCAGGCTTTGCACACTCACAAATGAGGACCACACTGGCCTGTCACAGCACATCCCGTGAGGCGCACACCGCAGACAGCATGAGGATGAGATGTAAGGCAGTGCCCTGGCTTTTCCAAAGCAGCCAACATCAACGTATGCCCAAGTGCTGAAACCAGGGCACTGACGTGCACTCCTGGCAGCCGACTTTCCCAGGAGAAGGGCTCGGCAGTGTCTGGAAAACAGCTCTTTCCAAAGCATCTCACACAGACTTATGAGAGAGACGAGGTGTCCCCAAGCAGCAATATCTACAAAACATTTCTGTAAGGTTCTTTATGGGTTTTCCCATTTCAGTGCCCAGGCAGTGACACGAGCCGCAGCTCCCCAAGGAGGCTGGTGACATTGGCCAGGGAGGAACACGGACTGAGGGCAAGGCTTCCTGGGCTGATCTGCGAGGTGATGCTGGGACACCGCAGCTGTGTGTACGTGAGCCAGGATGGATCCAGGAGAGCTGCTTCTGGTTGTGGATGTGCTAAGGGATGGGGGTGTGCCTACAAATGAACTGAACCATGCAGGGCTGTCTGGACTACCGTGGCCAGCTCAGACATCTCAGAGGTTGTGGGAGAAGCTCTGTAGCCATCAATTTCAGCAGCTTCCTGAAGGAAAGCTGTGTTGATACACATATCATGGGAGAGGCATTCAATCCCTCGATCTTCTAAATGGTTCGGTGGACCAACTTCATACTGGCAAGCAGATACATGGCTCCAAGTCCCCTTGGTTGTGACAGACATTTCTTCATCATGCACCTATGGAAGGACCCATTTTTGCAGTGCACTTTATTACTGAAGAGTTTTATTTAAAGGAAAAAGGAAGCAGCATCTATTCTGTATCTTTGCAGTGTAAAACAGGTGATGTCTCACAATATTTGTGATAGCTCTAGGTGATAAAGACAACAGTTTGCAAGCATCATCTCCACTGCCTGGCGAGCACTGAGCCTGCTGCCTTCACTGTGCTCTTGGCTTACACTGGCCCATCCATCACCTGCCTTTTTAACTGGCAATGATGAGGAAATTATGCATGCGAGCAGCCATGCACACCACAGGGTATAATTCCTAACGTCCCATAGCAAACATTTTTCCTGGTGCTAGCAGGTGTTTCAATCCTTCATCTGGACTTTTATGAACAGTGCTGCTGGGCACCTCCTTCTAGCTGCTCCCACTATCCGACAGATGCGTGCCAGCTGGATAAAACAGAACAGGGAATGTTTAGGTGCATCTGGAGCAGCTTGGTGGGCACCAGCATCACCCTGAAGATTGGCCTTAAGGGCTGGTAGAGGAAGAAGGCACAAAGGTGGTAACTAGACCAACTGCTGGCTCCTCTTCATCCCTCAGACTCAGTGGGTTGTGTTTGTGCTGCAGCAGCCGGCACAGCACGGAGCAACTCATGACAGCCAGGCCTGGGCCATGAAGTAGGGAGGGGTGGAGGAGGAATGGAAAGTGGGTCACTCATCTACTGTCCCCCCAAGTTCATGTTAGTCTAAGCTCAACCCACATAGCAAGACAGTGGTCCCTGCTTCTTCCTGCTTCGAAGCAAAGCTGCCCACAGTAAGTAACATCATACGGAAGCTCAAAGAAACAGCAGTGACAAGAGCTCGGGCTCTGCCTTCTCAGGAGGGGTATTCGTGACACATATTTCCCCACACATCTCAGTGCTTCCTAAAATACGAACAAGCCTCAGAGTGCTCTGAGGTGGCAGCTGCTGTATTGCATTTCTGCACTGAGAAACCAAGGCACAGAGATGCCTCGGAGCTGGTCACAGCCCACTGAAGTCACTGGGAAAACCTGCTGCTGCTTCAGTGGGAATGCGGGTTGGGGCTGCCAGCCTTCTCCAGGTGGGGAAGCCCCTGGGACACATAAGCAAAGTTAGCTGTTAGACAACCAGGGGAATGGCACCCCATTGAACAGCCCTCCTGGGGCATGACAGGACTCCACATTAGGAAGGAACAGACTGGAGATGGCTCCCCACAGCACCACCACTTCAAATGACATGCATCAGGGCAGGAGAGAGCTGACCAAGTCCCTTTCCATCTACCATCTGCACCCAGCCTAGTAGAAGATACTTATTCCTAGAATCAGTGGGGCTTTGTCAGTGGACTTATCCTACAGCATCTCCTTGCATGGCCACACACAGCCCTGCTCATCCTGGAGCTGCAGCACTCTCCCACCCTGATCCTGGAAAGGACTCGGGGCTGCACTGCATACAGAAAGGGCTCTAGGCTGCCAGCAAGCTTTACATGGGGCTCCAAAAAACTCTCATTTCTGAGCCATGTCAGTCCCAGAAGCCAGCTCTTCAAAAACCAAAAGGTCAGACCACATAAAGTGTTCAACAACACTCTCATCACAGCAGTCTGTAGGATGGTATTTCTGGGTCTGAAGCCATTGAAAGTCCCCAGCTATTAGAGGCAGCATCCTGAGTCTCTCTCTGAAACAAGGCAAACTGCTGATTACCGAGAAATGGAATAAGGAAAAACAGGACATGGGTTTACTTTCCTTATTTCTTTTGCTGTAATCGTTCCAGATCTGTCCAAGGAAAGCATCCCTCAGGGCTTATCAGAGCAGCCACCGCAAAGGAGAACAAAGGAAACACCAATCATTTCCAGTTAATCAAAAAATGACAGGCTTTAACCTTCAGAAGAGAGCAGATTCCTGCAAAGGGTTTGGCTGCTCTGTCTCTGAGTTTCCTTTTCCCCAGTCCCAGTTTCCTAGCAAAAGTTTCCCCAAACAATAGAGATTGGCATCAAAAGAAGAACGAAAACAAAATTAAAACAGCCCTCTTTTCACAAATAAGCTTAAAATGGAAAGACAGGGCTTGTCACTTGGGAGCAACTGGTGACCCCTTGCAGTGTGGCAGTACTGAGGACTTGGGCCAAGTGTCACAGCCCTGTTGTGGGGGTGCTGTACTGTCACACAGGGCAAAAAGATGCTTCTTGACTCCCTCTTCCTCCCTTTCTATGAGCAGGAGACATCTTAGGGGGCTGGGAAGTGGCTACTCATGTTGCAGAGAATGATGCAGACTGCAGCAGCCCACCACAAGCCTGGTGAGCCACCAGCGGAGTCGGGAAGGGTAAATGCAGCCCCAGCATCATGTACTGGGTGCTCAAAAAGGGCACAGCCTTCCTCAGACACATACTGATGGTCCACGCGTGGACATAACCTAACCCTGCTCCTCTCTGGTACTAATCGCCTCTGCAGCTTTGCCCAGCACAATATGTTAGTGTCCTCAGATGTAAAACAGATTCCAGAGACAAACCCAGCTAAACGTGGATATCCCAATGAGGGATTGGCCCAGGCCCCACACTGACCCTCCTCCTTTCAAAAAGCCACATGTGATACTGAGCAGGACATGCTTCTTGTCAGTGGGAGTCAATGAGATTTCAGTCCAACCTGAAGATGTGCTGGTTTAAAAGGCAGTATCACCTAAATCAGGAGGAATAAATAAACCACACATCTGCACAGACATCTGTGACTATCAGAAAAGATAACATGTGAGGGTAAGGAACCAAGAGATTCTTTGCGAGCTGCAGATGTTTGATACAGCTGTATAATTGCTTGGGCTGCTGTAAATCTAAACTCAAGGGCCTCTTTTTCATGGAGGGTGCTTTTCAAAACCCCACAGGGAACAAAGAAATCCTTTCAATTTTACCCACACATCTTCCCTCACCTAGGAAGAAAATTGGTATCACAAAACTTTATATTCTGGGGAATGAGACATCACCACAGAGCCACATCCATCTGTGACAGGTTGCCACAGGTGACCATGCCTCCTGGCACATTCGTCCCTGGCCAAGAACACAGGGTCTGCAGCACAGCCCCTTCCTGCCCCATGGCCTCTACCCCTCTATGGTAAATCAGCTCAGGATGACTGCTGCATTTAAGCGTATGTCAGAAACAAGCCCTGAAGGACACAGCAGACATCCATGGGAGCTGGAAAAGTGTGTGTACAATGGCCCGTGACACTGGTGTCTCCATGCATTCACCCAGACCTGCTCAGGTGCAGCAACTGCTTTTACCTGACAACAGATCATCTGCTGTCACCGTTCTGGGCCATGCAGAGGGTCACCATGGCTGGAGTGAGCTCTTGACAGGTTCATACTTTCCTCCACCCTGTGCGTGGGGCTCTACCTTCCTCTTGTCCCAACTCAGACCCCATTGTTTTACCACCTTCTAATCTAACTGGGCAGTTAATGATAAGAAAGACTTGTTCTTGAGACTTACTGAGGAAAATTCCATAGTAGACTGTAGCTGAAGCAAGAGCTATAAAAGGGTAAGTCACTGCTCCCAGGAATGTGCACCAACCTGAACAACAGGCTGTGCAGAAGACTCTGCTTAGACCTTTGCTGGAGCCAGAATTCAAGCAGCACGGATGGCTTGGGCACAGCACGGGCAAAGACTGTCAGCAGAATGTATGAATAACCACTCAGGGCCAGCGCGAACACCCATGTGCATCAGACAGGGGATAATCGCTCAGTCTTAAAAAGATAAAACCAAGGTGATTGTAGCAAAGTGGAATTTTGGGTGTTCTCCCGGTTACCAGAAATCTTCATTCAAGGGTTTATTCAGCAAAGGGGGGAACTGGTTTGCTGAAGTGGAAGCAGGTCATTATAAGGTAAAAGGAAATGATCAAGAAAACACCTCAGCTTCAAATGCTCCTGTTGAACTGAATTGCTACCAGGGCAAAGTGGCAAGGACATCAAAGGCTCATCTTCACTTCCCATTGAGGCCGTGGCCAAGTATTTCTCTAAAAGAATACGACTACACTAACGTTGCCTTATAAATAATCATGAATTTACCTTCCTTTGAAGAGCTAGGCCGTCATGTTATGATATCCTGAGCATTGAGGAGGCTTCGTGCAGCCTGTTTTGCCAGTTCAGTGTTTGAGAAGTGACTCACGAGCACACTATCAGCTGCAGCCACCATGCCTGCCAAACACCCCGGGAGAAAACCTTCCCTGCTGCTCTGGCACAGGCCCTTCCAGCGTACATGGAGGTGTTTTCAGAACGTTCTTTCTTTACAGAGGAAAACATCACGATTTTATGGCTGTGCCGTGCTCATTGCAGCCATAGGGTGGATGGGGAGAATGACGACAAAACACGGGTTCGGGTCATATACTATCAGTTATGTAGGAGCACCTCCTTCTTCCGCCATGTCTCCAGGAGGAAAGGACCCAAGAAAAGCTTATATCTACACCACATCATACTTTGAGGGATGTGTTTCAAAGACACCTCAGCTACCCTGCCCCGTGTTGGCAGTTGACTACAAGAGTCAAACTGCTAGAGGGTCATTTCTGTGCTGTGGAGATTGGCATTATCAATCATACATCCCACCGACTTCCCCATAGATAGGGGACAGTGACCCCTTCATTAATGCCAGGTTTCCAGGAGGTCTGACAGCTCCCAACAAAAGCTGTTCCCAGTGTTACAGAGAGTGCAGCAGGTTGCAGGTTATCTGCAGAATGGTAGGAAAGAAACTTGGACTTCCTTTGGGTGAGTGACCGGAACACAGCACCCATAACTCTGGAGTCTGCTCTGATAACAGCCTCCTAGATCCTGACCCCCTGAAACGCAGCTGCAGGAAGAAAACATCCTGAAAAGGAACGAAGCTCCCATCCTTTGCTTTGCAGATTTTCCCAGTACCAAATTCAAATCTCCAATCCTTCAAATTCCATCATCCCAAAAATTCACCACACACCCAATATCTGCTGCTCAGGGACTCTGGATCCACAACCCTGAATCCTTACCAAAGTCTCACTGGAACGGCATTACTTATACAAATCAGTACTACTCACTGAGCAAAGCCTGCAACAGTGGGCTGCCAAATCTGTTCTCCACTCATATCCTTATTCAAGCAAGGTCCTCGGTGGAGTTTGTGCTTGGGGTCAGGGTAGAATTAAGGCAACTGAAGTGAAATAAAATCTCAGGAATAACCCAGGCTTGCATAGGTAATTTGGTAAAGTACTAAACCAAAGAAGCACTTGCTCGTTACACACTTTGGGTTTTGTCACTAATTATGCTGGGCTTAGCCACACTCCATCACCTGCTTCTCTGCTTCAGTGAGTTCTCACTGAGAAAATGCTGCCAAAAAATTAATGAAAATGAGGTGAATTCTCTGTCAAAATGTTCAACTACAAGAAAAAAGAAACCATCCCGCAACAATAACAAAGCTTTTGTTCAAAAACACAGAAATACCATGGAAAGGAGAGGCTTTTCTTCTGCATTTCACATGCTCTAATACCAACTTTCCTGCTGTAAAATCACTTCTGCTTTGAAAATGATCAACTTGTTGATGTTTCAGTTGACTCAGAGCAGAGTTAATTATGCAAATGAGGCATCAATGTACACGAAGAAACCTTTTCATCATGTCCACACTGAAAATCTGTGCAGCTTTGAGCTTTTGCATGACATGCTTGTCCCACCATTCCATCAGCTGCTCAATTAATTAGGATGACTGCTGCTGCTCCCAGGTCATGGGGATGCAGTAAAATGTGACTGAAGAGTGAGAACAGAAACTGTGAGTAGCTTGATACGTGGGGACAGAACACTTGTGTCATCAATCCTGAGCAGACCCATCAGGAGCACATGTTGGCTCCTTTGATGTGCCATAAGCATTTCAGATAGGGTTACATCCAAGAAAGAAGGTTAGGGTAGCTGCCAGGTTTATGATTTCTAGGATGAGGATGGGCTCCAAGAATAGTCCCCTTGTTGTCCAGACTCGGATGAAGTCACAGAACCGCAGGGGGAAAGGAAGACACAAAAACCACACAGATTATTTATATGCATTTAAAGGCTCTGAAAAATGTGCTCAAGCCTCTGTTCGTGGTTCCAGGGAAGGGCAGGAAGTTTGACACTTGGTTATTTGTTCTGTGCCTGCCATGCTCTTCAGGCTGAAAACTGCCTGGAATTAATGGGCTGAGAGTTACCCCTCAGAGACCTCAAAGGGCTCTCCTAATGGGGAAGGAGAAAGCTGCAGACTAACCTGTTTCGTCTATCCCAGCCAAAGGCTTTCTGCCCTTTGCTCACCTTGCCACCAAGAAGGAAAACTAAGATGGCATTTAACCTATGTAGCTAGTAATTAGGAATGATTGTCTTACATGCTTCTCATCTCTGATGCCTTTAATTAAGAGGTGGGGCCCTTAGCTCCAGTTGTCTCCTCCCAGGATAAGGAAAAGTTGGGACAGGTTTCCCATTTTCCCTGAGCCATACTTTCTTTGTGTGAGTGAGTACCGTATGGACAACATACAAAGAACAAATCTGCATCTCTATGCCTGACAATTACGGTGTGTGCATTGGTGTGTATGCACACGTGCTTTTGCCTGCATACCAGGCCTGGCTTAACTTTGCTCCAGTTTGCCCCTTTTGGGACAGCGATGCGGCTGGTATGCAAGGACTGGAGACAAACAGCAGCACTGGTATGTGGCATCACCCAGCCTCTGCTCTCGCCCCTGCGTCTGGGCTCCTGGGCACAGGACACAAAGCATTCAGCAGTGCAAAATTCAGATGCCTGCAGTGCTTGCTGCTCGTTCCCACCCTTGTGCCCTGCCAAAACATGCCTATACCCCTTCCCCACTGGTTTCGATAGAACTGCCCTGGGAGTTCTTGTGAGCCAGGGAAAGAAAACTGGTCCGGTTTGCAGAAAAGAAGCCTCTGCTCCAGTTGACAGCGCCGGTACAGCCAAGTAACTTAGCCACAGGACTGGGAAGAGGATGATGCTTTTGACAAACAGTTACATTATAAATCGTTTGCTTTAAATATGATCTGCAGGGCAGCTCACAGTGGCCAAGCAGGACTGGATGAGGAACTAAGGAAAATGCTCTCAGTGCCCGAGAGACACTGTGCCCTGGCTGATCTATCCTGGCATTAAAATCCCTAATCTGGGCACCTGCACTACAGTCCCTGGGCAAGTCAAGAAAAATACATTTCCAACCCAAAACTTAAAGATAGAATGGATGCACTTGGAAAGAGAGAGTCCTAAGCATAACCTGCTGTGGTAGGCAGATTGTGGACATAACTCACGATTGTCAGTCCTTGTTCTTCTTAACCCAAAACACCCAGGAAGCTCTCACTCACAAACCTGGGAGACAGCACGTGCTTCTTCCATGCTTCTTTTCTGTCCAACTCTCAACTGCAAAACTGGGGTTTAGAAAAGGATTTACTGCTACATCCTACAAATTTTAATGGGAAAGCTAAGGGTAAGGCTAAGTTCTTGTCTTTGCATTAAGCCTAGAAGGGGCCTCTGTCACAGGATAAGGTCTGTGCCTACCACTGGGATTCAAGAGAATTGTAGGTAAAAGAAGAGGATGTATTGCCTCACCCTAAAGGGGTCATGGTACATGCTTCCAGAGATCCATCACCTTTTGCAGGTAAGGTTAGAATGGGTCCTTAGTATGCACTTAAGTCTGTGCGTACTGTTAAGGTTAAGACAAGATCAGCTACCATGCCAGATCTTGATTTTATCATATTGAGAACTAAACACATGTAATTATCCTATTCTTAACAAAATACTAAACTGATCAGATTGGCTGCTCTCGTTCTGAGCACTAAGCATAGAGGCAACCCTAATGCAAAGAGATTAATATGAGTAGCATGCAGCAGAAGTTGGTGGGTTTAGAGGGTCAGATATTTTCCAGAAAAGAGCGCTGCCCTCATCTGCATGAGGCTTCAGTTGGATAACAGAATTACCTTTACACACATGCTTATTGCATTTTCTAAGGCTACAGACATGAATTCATGTGAAGCACCAGTGCACAGGTCCTGCAACAAAGAGGTTTTCCCCCAAAACATCCCATTTTTAAGGAATTCAGAAGACCACCCCCTCAGCTAGTTCAACCCAGCCCAGCCTGGGAAGTTGGACAATGAGCAGGAGAGTGTGAATATTGGCCATTCCTCAAATGATCAGGTCTATTTATGCTGGGGGAGCAAAGGCAGCACTGGTCTCAAAGGGCTGGTGCCAGACAAGAGCGACTCGGTGGGGAGCAGAGGCTCGGTGCTTCTATGCACGTGGCTCGTTGTTTTGCAGAGCTGCTTTTCAGACTTGCTAAAGGTACAATGTTAAGGTAGTAATTCAAAAGCTGGACGAGCTAAAATGTGTCAAAAAGAATGAGTGTTGTTCTTGTTTCTGAAAACAGAACAGCTCACATTTGGTAAGAATATGCAACTGATGTCTCAGATGTTTTCCTTATGGCCATACATGCCTACAAAAACATCCATGCTGGCTGCAGAGTTTTAGTCTTCCCCCTAGAGAAGAGCCACCAACTCACAGCAAAAAGATCCCATACTGCACAGTCTTTGTTTCATGCTCCTTTTCCTGTTCACAGACAGAGAGCTTCTATCTGCCACTCCTAACAAACTCCAACATACCTTCTCCAAGGCATACAAAAAGCCAATACAAGTATCTTCAATCTTACCATTTCCATACACTGTTCAAACATTTGCATTGACCAGCAAACAAAACTGTTTTCTGGACACCTGGACCATCTTTGCCTTTCCAGAGACCTCTTCAGAACCGAAAAAACAGCAGCTTATGAGGGACACATCTGCACAGCTGTGAGACAGCAAGAGTGCAGAGATCATTCGGGTTCAGCCATGGGTGAGGGTCTATTGGAAGTCATGTGGATCAGCGTATAAACTCCACTGAAGTTCACAGCTCTTCACATAACATCAAGAAGTGGCTATGTGATACTGAAATAGTGTAATTATCTGGGTTTTCAACAAGAAATCTATTTTGGGACCTAGGAGGAGGACTCCTTAACCTTCACTCTTGGAAAGAATTGTTGATGATCTCAGTGCATGACTATCAGTGTCCTGGGCCAAATACTCCTTATGTTCTTGGACTTCCTATCAGCTAACAAAGCAGAAGCATGAACTAATTAACGAAGCAGATCCTGTGTTTTCTGCTTCTTACAGCTCTATATTCAGTAGCTGGTACATGACACTTCGTGAGCTGATGCTTGTCTGCCTGTGATCTAAGACTAAAGAAATAGTCACCAAACAAGCCAAGGGGATGGGAGACTGAACCCTCTTTTCTAGAGTTGTTTCAACATATGGAGAAACAAAATCAACTGCAGGATCCCAGATTCATGGGTAGTAGTTCTCAGGAATGCTATTAGGAAAAAAAACTGATGTCTTCTGGCTGGAAGTGTTTCATACCTGAGATGACATCACCTGGAATTTGTAATCCGATTTTGCAAGAAGATAGGTTCTGTAACCAAATTCCATAGGCCTTTTCAATCTTTAATTATGTTAGCATATTTAATCCCATAACATATTTCATAGGAGGCAGCTAAACCAAAGTTGCCTTGGCTTGACACAGAAAGAAGAGCACAAGTGATGTCAATGCCCCTAGTCTGTTGCTGTTTGACTCATGCTCTCAAGAAATTTTGTAAGGTGCACATGAGGAATATAATTAAAAATAAAGCAAACTAACCTGTAATTTAGAAGATAAACCTTCTTTTCTCCGAGTTATTTATTAACCAGTTCAGAATCTGTCAAGGCCTTCTTAACTATTAACAAACAGTTGTTGAGATCAGGACAGAATCCCAGACCAAACTGCACGATTTAACGACGTGAGAGTCTGAAATTTATTGCTCTCCTTGTGCAAACATTGATCTGCAGCTGCACACAACCACCTACCCCCAAATCTCCAAGAGGAGGTCAGAGCTTGGTGTCCTGCTCTCTACAAACACTGCTGCACTGCCCAACACACCAAGGTGACACTTGAATAAGGCCACAGAAACCTAGGGCAGACAAAAACCCAACAAGGATGACATTCCCATGCACCCAGTATTGAGAAACATACTTGACTGAGAAATGTGTATGCTGCTATCCATTTTAATAGAGAAAATATACCACTATCTAGCAGGAAACCGAAAGAAATTACACGCATAGTACAGCAAGTGTTAGGAGAAGTAATGACCAGGAAACCAAAACCCTCAGCCTTAAATGGTCACAAATGCTCACACTTAGGGAGGAAAAACAAGAAATAGCAACTGAGAGCAATGACTCCACCCCCATCTCCATGTTCTCCATCACAGCTCAGCTCTCAAATCTGCTCAGGAGAGCAGCAAGTTTTCCACAACTGCTTCAGAGGCTGGAAAAAAAGGATTGCCTGAAGCGGAGATTGAGGGTATCATGTTGTGAGCAGTGATAAATAAAATATAGCCAGTCTACAAGGAAAGCAAGCATGCGAGTTTGCATTGCAGCTTCTGGACAGGCATGTGCTCCTGCTTGTCCCTGGCACCCCGCAGATACTTTTGAACCTGTTGTCTCATTTCATATTCTCTAGACATCCCTCACATCAAGATACTGGAGTCTTTAGGAGAAGCACACTCCTGGATACACATATCTCACTAAATTTTCCTTGAGGCTACAATTTGAATTTTAAATAAAAGTCATATCTCCAATAACCAGAGCACACCTGATGTGGTTCCACAACTGACAAGGTCCAAAACCACCCCACAGAAATGGTGGCTGCACAAACTGCTTTACATAAGGGTTGAAATGGGGAAGAGTGAGCAAAGGGTCCAAACAGAGCTGCCCACCGCCAGCTGCAGTGCGACGGCATTTGCTCATGATTGAGGACTGCTTTGACACCAGCCCATTTCTGCTGCTGGTGCTCACTGCACCCATTGCTTGCTGCAGCTGCAGAATGGCGGATATACATCAGGGAGAAAAACCAGCACCTCCCTGGCGCTCATGGACTCACCTCCTTACCCCCGCTGCATCCTCCCCACACCTGGAAGAGTCTCTCCCCACCAGCCTGCCAATATTGCTGCTGCTCCAGGCTCTTCCCTATCCTCCTGACACCCCTCTGCTCTGCTTTGCCACAGATCACTGCAGGCCATTACTCTGTGTCTTACTGCTTCTCTCTCTAATGTATATTGCAACCAGAGTTTAACTCCATTTATAGGTGAGACTCTAGGTACATTTAAGAAGTTATATGGCTGAATCTTTGTAACCATCTGGAGCTGTTTATACAAAGGCTTCAGAGACAGTGGGGATTAAACTTACTAAAGCCTGAGGTTAAGATTTCCCCTGAGATGCCCAGCTGTATCCTGGGGAATATGCCTGTGGGCAGCACCTGCAGAGATGGAAGAATCCAAGAACCTGACAATGCAACCAATTGCCACAGTTACATGTCATGGACAATAATTGTTTGCATAAAGTGGAATGAAAAACTAAGTGCAATTTGTTTATCACCAGACATGGCTCTATAAAATAAAGGGACTCAGTTCAATACAAAGCTCCTTTGGGCAAGGACGTGGCATGTAAGTTATGTCTGTGGGCACAAAGCACATGTCTGATGTACCATAAAAATCAAGATGCTCTCTTAATCATTATCTACAAAATGCAAAAGAATCAGCATTGCTGGAAAGCTGTGTTTTGACATTTCCTTCCCCCTACCTCTCTCATGGGTATCCTTTGGGCTGGTCCCAAATTAAATCTGAAAAACATTCTCTCATTCTTCCCTTTTCAACTTCATCTTAGCATTTTGAAGCTTCTGTCCTCCCTGTGGGCATAAATGATCTTTGACATGCACACCCTCTTCAAAGCCTGCATTATGGCAAGGCTAGCTATCATGCTGACTGGTGGAAATCTGGTTTACTTTGTTTTGTCCCTAGAAATTTCAAGCAATGCTGTATTTTGGTCACTGAGAATGCCTGTGGTAGAAAGCTGAGTTTTCACACAGATCCAGCTGTATCTGAAAGCTAATGACAACAATCTGGAAGGAAATCTTGCCGTAAGCATTACTGGAAAGATCTCAGGCAAACTAGATCTTTCAACACAATAAAAACAAGCCAACTCCCAGCTGCAGGTGGGGATCAGATAAGGAAAAAATATCGGGAGTAAAAGAAGCCTTTACATCATGACTTTTTTAGTGTGATTATCTTAGGTTTCCCCTCCAAGTGGACAAAACAATTAAGTCTACTTTCAAGATCCTTTGCGTGAAAAATGCCCAGTTGCACTCCTCTCGGAAAATGGGTTTTCCTCCCCACCATCTGGAACATGCTCTTCTGAACTAGGAACAATTACTCTTTTCCCCATCAATTTCAGCCCTTTCCACTTGAAAAATATCAGCTTGTGCTCTTTCTTAAGGGCCAGGTGCCAGAACAGCTCTGCCTTGTTCATCTCCTTTCCAGGAGAAGCATCAATACTTTCCATCAACACTAACAACACGCTGGAAACATGACTTTTTAGTTAGCAAGACATGTTCTGCTCTGCTCACAGAGGAAAACAGGAATCCCACAGGGTTCCAGCAACACCTTTTTGGACTGCTGTGATGGTCAGGAGAGAGTGAACCAGGTCAGTGTGGTCTCCTTGTCTGTTCTAATCACAGATCCTATAAACTGCTGAAATAACCCAGTCGTATTTTTCCTGCATCTTGGATTGTTCCCTATAATAGAGAGTCAGTGACTGGGACACGGTTGTTGTGGAGGCATAAGGTGATAAGAAATCCAGCTGATGATTCTAGCAGTTCAGTAAGCACATGCAATGTGTCAACCCAGAAGAAAGAAGGGGAGCTATTGAGTAACAAAGCAGTCATTTTTACAGTTATTTTCTTAACAGTTGCCATATCTTCCATGTGCGCTTTCCTCCAGGCTCTTTATTGCTCTGCTCTAAGTGATTGTTGCTCCCTGGTTGCTGCCGTTTCTCACACAAATACCCACATGAGAACACTTTTCTACCTTAACATCTCTCTCCTTCATAAATGCCTTCAAAAACAAACTTTTTTTTCACTTATATTTGGCTTATGGGTAGTCACTGAAGACGTTTATCTTCTGCTTCAGCTTCTCAGCAACTGTACTCATGCCTGGGGCAGCTGGCGGGTTTTGCACTCAAGTTTGTCCAGTGTCACTCACTCTCACACATGAAGCCCACCTATCCCTTACTAGAGCAAAGCAAATTAAAAACCTCATTTGTGGAATATATCTCAGGAGACAGTTTCACTTTCCTTCTTCCTTTCTAACTTGTACCTCAGCTTCCTCAGATGCATTCATGTTCTCTGTATAGGAGATGTACCTGTCTCTGGGACCCCAGGGCACCTCCTCCAGGTGAGCGATTCTTTTCTAAGGTGTTCCTTTTATTTAATTCAGGTTATGCAGGATAACCATCAATTCTGTTTCCCTAACTGAAATTGCATTTCATTAGCTATTGCCCTTCAGCTTTCCAGTGGGCAATGCTGAATGATCCTGAACTGGTTTGGGGTTGTTCCAACATGAGCTACCCCTGAGTTGGAATATTCTTTATCAAAAGAGAACCCACCATTAGGTTCAGTGAAATACATTGTCCATTGACTCCAGGGTACCTGCACACACTGTGCATTTGGCTACTCAATCTGCTAGCTAGAAATACAGATGGACAGATAGAAGGCACATGACTCCAAGGCATACTGACAGTAGCCAACAACTTGTGTGATTCTTCTCCTTTAGTAGAGTTTGTCTGGTGGCCATAAGTGTTAAAAACTTCTTCTTCCTCTACATAAAGTCTTTGGGAGATGAGGATGCTAATGGAACAAAGATAGAAAGGCCGAAGTCTGAATTGCCAAAGTCTCACAGTTCCATAGGAGGGTGTCTAAAACCACTTGGAGCCCACATCCTGCTCCCATTCCATGAGGATTAACCCCGAGAGCTGTTCTGGTCACTGGAATTACCTTTTTTTTTTTTTTTTTCCCCCTCCCCCCTTTTTTTTTTAGAAACAAAAAACGAATTAAAATGAAAAGTGAGACCAATGTCAGTGAATTTCCACTATTTTCCTGGATGCTGTTAGAGGTTAATTCATGGATGTGAGATTCAAGAATACCAGACCAATCACAGATGCAATCTGTGAGGTGAGATTGGAAGGGAAGGTCTAGTTTACAGAACTGGCTGCCTCTGGGATCTGACCTCCCCTTTTGGATATCTGCTAGCTATGTTGGAGGGTAGCAGACTGGGCCTTTCCTTGGTTGGATAGCACAATGAGTAAGTACTGAGGCAAAGAAAGCTCACAGCTGTTGTGACAGAGGAGGAAGAATCTGGAAAAGCAAGAAATCTTCCCCCCACACCCTCATCCAAAAGGACTTTGTGCTCATTAAGTTAGATTTTGCTGACAATTTCCAAAGCATGGGGTTATCTGGGGGACACTAGGCAGAGATACTAATCACCTTGTGCCTTAGTCACGTCTGACACTGCTCATGAACCACAGGATTTTACAAAGCAACGAGAGCTAGTGCTATATGATCTCAGACCATTCCTGATTTTTTTGATACCCCTGACTCACCATCAAAGTGTCTGAATGACTGGGCAGCCCCATGAACAGCTGAACCTACCTTCCCTTTTCATAAGCTTTAATCACTTTATTATAGCACAAGAATTCCTGTTTTGGTTCACAGATCCACACAAAGCAGATATGAAAGTTGGCTTGAAACTATGTAGTTGCATCATGCACCCCACAGTATTATCATTGTACAATGGTAATATTTACAATATTATCATTGGAGCAGTGATGTTCAGATTTTACCCTTACGAACACCTGTGCATCCAGTCACAACCCTAATTCATCTGTTGTTGCACAGGGACATTTTCTGTTATTTGAGAGTAGTTCTAGATCTCAGTGATCCTGGTATTTTTATGCCCCCCTCTACCTGGTACAGTGGAAACTTCTGGCCCTAAATGTACCTTACTGTATGCACACCTGACAGTGTTAACCTGTTATTGAGACCTTTCCCACACTCCAGCCAGCTCCACATTTGATTCTGCCCTGCAGCTTTCATGGTGTTCAAGCCAGGTTTGGGTTGGAAACCAAGAAACAAGAAGCTATGGTCAGCAACCCACTTCAAAGCACTAATCACATGGAAAGCAAGCTATTCTTTTTCAATAGCAATGAAGACACTGAGGCCCATGAATACAATTAACTTGCACTTAACACACACATGCATTTGCCAGAACCACACAGCCATGCAAAGTTGACATATCTCTGAGACCTTTTGCTGAGGGTCTAAAAATCCAGACCTAAATTCAGAGAACAGTTTGCAGATTGCAGATGGTTCTTTGTGTTACTTTTACTTGCTTTCTAATAAGAGATCTATTCACCCATCAAAAGAAACCCCATTTCTGCACGTAGTCATCCCTAATCCCCTGCCAGGACTTCAGAAAGCGTTGCTGTGGAGACTGGCGAATGGTCGTGAGTTCCAGCATGGCACAAAGAGAAGGATCAAGATTGTGCCAAACTCTGCTCTTGCTGCCTGCAAGGGTGTGAAGACCTGCCTGTTGGGAAGGAGATTCTGGGCTCTATGGGGACCAAGCAGCAATAACAGCTGTTCTTGACACAGCTGGGCAGAAGTTGGCTACAGACTGCCCCATCAAAGGCCAAGGGCTCATAGTGGGATAAAACTTGCACAGCTGCAGACCAGAGGTCTGAGCTAACACCCCTTGAAGTTAATGACAGGCTTTACACTGGATTCACTGTGCTTTGAATGAGAGCAAAAGGCAGATCTGCTCCTTAACTCCAGTGCTTTGAATTACCAGACTTTGAGTGGAAGAAGAGACCCGATTAAATTCCCTGTTATGAAAGGGACCAACGGAGGCACAGGTTCCAAAACCCTCTCAGTCTTCTGAAAGAAGGTGCATGTCTTTACCTCTGTGATGGTGTTCAGATCTGGAAAAGGAAAGGAAGGGAAAAAAGATCTTCTTTTAAAGATTCATTTCAAATCAAGACCCATGATCTTGTTACCAAGGTATTTAGGATGTTAAAAAAGACAGACTTCTGTGGGTGGAAATGAGCAAAAAGATCAACTGAGACTCCAGTTCCGTGAAGCTGCTGTCTTCAGCAGAATATAGCAAGAGAGGGAAAAAAATTCCTCATGCAAGAAATACAGGAGATGAAAGCAAGCTGGCTAGGGAAGAGGATGACCCTGATGCTAGAAGATCATCTGCTCCTTAACAGTGGGCTGAATTTCTTTTTTGGAATTGTCAGAGACTAGGAAGTATCTCAAATGACCTAAAAAGATATGTAAGTATATATGAATATAAAATATATATATATATACACCTATCTACACAGAGACAAGCTATATATAAGGACTGATCGCTGCAGCCTTTAAGGCTTAGAGCCAATTCACTTCCTGCTGTGCTCAGTCATTGAAGTTCCCCGGAACTCAGAACTCCAGATTTGCAAAAATTGGGTAGCTCCAGATCAGCATTTTAACTAAATCCTATTTTCTGAAGAAGCAGGATGCATCTGGGACCTCAGCTGAAGAGCCGCCTCTTCTTTTGGCACACAAGAGTAGCTCATGAGAAACACCGGCTCCATCTTGGATGTTCCTAGATAAAGGATGCACTCTACAAAATGGGATCTGTTGCTGAGGTGAAACTCAATTTCATGTTAAAGCAGAGGCAGCTGTCTTCTGCAGTGAGACCCCGGCAAGGTAACTGATGCAGCCTTGCCTCATGTGGGTTCAGTGGGTTCAGGATGTCCCTAGCTCAGGTGATGGACATGTTTCAAGACTGCAGCACCATAGCCACCAGGCTGCATCCTGAAGCAGCTGCCAAAGGCCAAAACACATCCAGTTACAGACTCATTTTCAGTGATGGGCCTGCTGTTTTTTTGGCCATTGCAAACCTCAGCTCCTTAAAGTCCAAACTGTTGTGACAGAGCCAAAACTGCACAATTCACAAGCCCAGTGGAAGATTATGTCAAGTTTTTCCATGGTTAATAATGGCACTAGGTCCAAACAATGGCTGCTGATGACATTTAATTCATTGACATGAGATCCAGTTAGACAATGCCGCCTTTCTGCAGCCTTATCAGACTGCTAACAGCTGGGTAGGCAGAGAGGTAGAGAAAGGACCCTTGCGACCACCTGAGACATTTATCAGCTCTGCACTTCAGAAATGTTGGTCCTTTCTTCTGCAACACAACCCTATCCCACCCAACCCTATTCCAACATGAGCAGAGGGCTCTTTTTCTCCCTCACCCATCACTAAGCTTCATATATGGCCATTCTTTCTCTGCATTTAGCACTTGGGTGTCACTGCTCCAGACACACATAGATCCTATTGCCTATGTCAGCCGCTGTGATTTCTCCCTCTGTTGACAGTAGAGATAGTGGAGCTGAGAGGGGATTCCTCCAAGAAAGCAAGGCAACACCTCCACCCCCATAAGTCTCTTCCTCAGCAAAACCAGGCCAGTGCATCCCTGCATGCCTCTGCACTGCATGACAGCATCTCTGCCACTGCATGACCCTGCCACTGCTCTCCATGGAGCACAAAGCCACCTTTTTTAGCCCTGAGGGACATCCCTTTCTTGCCCTCAAGGAGATGTCACAAGAAAGAGCAAGGACTAGGGAAGACGCATGAAGGAGATGACAACCTCACTGGTTTTCAAACTGCTGACTCTGAGATCCCCAGGCCTGACAGGAAGGAGAGTCTCTTGCTTCCTTAGTTCCCAGCCAGATAATAACACTGACATATTCCCCCCCATATTTTGTAGCCACGTTATCTGGCACTAATGTGTGCTGTTAGGAGTAGCTCTGTTAGATGACAGAACAGTGGGTATGTCAAGTTCCTGTTTGTGGGATTTTTTTCCTCGTCTGTTCTCCCCAAAACACTCACACAGTTTCTTGCAAAATAATCTGATCTCCCTCCTGGGCAATGCTATCAACTGTCATCCGGCATCATGTGCTTCTGCCTTCACTAGATCACTTACACACCCCACAGCACTTTCCCCAGGTCTGTCACAGTTATTAAAACCTCGTAACAAGCTGCTTTGCATTTAATCCCATCTGTCATCAGATCCTGTTTAAACATCAAGAATTACCACTTTAGTGCAACTATTTCCTAAGACATGACAGCTTTCTTCCATTGGTCTCAAAGCATTTTGCAAGAGAAGCTGAGTATCCCTGAGCCCCTTAGCCTGTGTGATAATTGATACACAGTGAAATAGGGCAGCCCAAGGAAAACACACAACCCAATTCCAGGAGACACAAGAGACCCAGCTGAGATGTCCCAGCCTTGACTTGCAACTATTACACTGAGCTGCCTACAGTACGCAAGAGCACTCCTCTGTTTCCATACAGAGATTCCAGATAAATCTGGAAACGCCACAGGTCAAAGTTTGGATGCATGCATCAGTGAGAAGAACACATCAACTTTCCTATCCACAGAGAAGAGATGTAAGCCCACACAAGCACTCCCATACTGCTGGAGAGTCTACCCAAAGCCTGTGACACAGGCTGCAGTGGCTAAGTCCATCAGGACCCCTGGGGCACTGTACAAGGCAGGTTGCTGAAGCAGCTAATAGCACATTCTTTTGTAAGAGAAGATGGGGAGAAAATAATTGGGAAACTGCATTTGTTATTACTCATTAGATGTACTGGAGCTGCCTTATGCACTAAATGTTCTTACTCTGATGATCTTACCAGCTAATTAAAGAAGACTGATGAAGTATGATAGAAGCAATGTGTTGGTACATCCAAACTACAAAATGGAAAATTGAGGCAAAGAGAGCGTACATGTATATTGCCTACATGAAATATAGAGCACACGAAGTTCTGTAGGAAAGCCAGCCCCGCTCCTTCAGATCAAAACACTCCTTTCTCTCTTTGCTAATGTGTCATTCTAGCACAGAGTTTCAATGTCCTCCTTGCCAAGTTAATAACCTGCACTGCAATGCAGGCCAATAGATTTGAGGAGTCCAGAACTGGTGGAACTGGTATTTGGTAAGATCTAAAGCTGGAAAACTTTGCCAGAAATACAGTAGGAATTGTCCCAACAGAAATGCTGGCCTGGGGCCACTTTTGGGATTGAACTTGAATCAAGCCTTCTGGAAGGGCTTATTTATACTTATATGGGACAATGACGCCAAACACTGGGATACCGTGAGAGAGCTGGTTCTCATGGAGTTTTCCATCCTACATTTAGGACGTTCAGTCTGCCCAGTGGCCAAAACTCCTTTGAAGGAAATCAAACTCTGTACCTTTTGGGTTTCCTCCACCAATCAGCAGGAGAAATAGGAAGAGTTCAAGTTACAACTCCAGTTCCGAGTACTCCATCTAGATAAAAATGTCCCATTTACATACTTAAAAGACTAAGTCAGAACCTCTGTATTGTAACTTAGACCAAGGAAAATAGTTCAGATTCATGCTCAGCTGCTCAGTCCCTACCCTACTGACGTTTGTATATTAATTACTATGCATACTGAAAATGCTAGGCACATAAGTGTTAGACACTACTGAGATGAAATCCTTGGTGTCCATACCATGGGCCATAAATCTTGTGAACAATTTCCTTGTGATTTTGCTCCTACTTCCATTCAGACTGGAATTCCCACAGGACAGTGTCTTTCAGGAGCTTGACATCAGAAGTTGCAGATGGTTATGAAAATGGAAACAACTTAAAGAAAAGACAACCTAGAAACCTTGGGGGAACTTGGGAGGTTTTTGGTTCAGACCTCGAGATTCAGATCATGACCAACTCAAGGTCTGAGCTGCTTCCTGCTTTATCCAAATCTGCTTGCCCTTAGCATGGTAAAAGGGATGGATCCTACCTTCACTCATTTCAAAAAAAAGATTAAACCCAACAGTTATACTAAAACCCACAAAACATGTTAGATCTTTGGATTCTGGTTCACCAAGCCACATCTTAAACGAGACTCCATCCAGCTTCAATGATGAAGCTGAATCACAGTTTGATGGTTCAACAGCAAAACTCCTGTGACTGCAAGCAATGCCGAGTTGACAAGTTTTAAACAAAAAAGAGCTGTGTACAACCCGTCTAACGCAGAGATGGGATGGGACACAACCTGTTCCTCACCAGGCAGCCTTTTGCACTGCAACATCAAGCTCATAGGATCTTTCCCTGCAAAGGGAACGACTCTCTCCCCTACCAAAAGGCAGGGAATGTGGTGGCACTGAGCCAGAAGGATCTGGTGGAGTGTCTATGGGACAGGTTCAACCAGCTCAATACCAAAAGACATACAGACAGAGAGACGACCAGCTGGCAAGCAGGCGTAGGTGGGGAGAGTCATGCTGTCCATGTTTGCTAAAGGGACAGAGAATAACACATGTTCCTGTGTTTCAGTGGAAGGGGAAGTTCCCAGAAGCTTGCCTCATCTCTCTTTCTATTCTTAACCCTTCTCTGGCACCCTCGCAAGTCTGGGTAGCGGTAGAGGAGCTGCTCTGCAGAAAAACAGTTCAGAACAAATAGCCTCCCCAGCCTGGCAACGAACAGGACTTTTTTGTCTCTCCAGCACCAGAACAGCGACAGCCAAAATGAGTTTCCAGTATGATGCCACATGGACTGGGCCCAAAAGCCTTATTTATAGAGAAATGGACCATGGATATAGACAAGTCATCAGTGCTTTCAGAGCAGAGTCCTCGCCTTGGCCAGAGCTGGGGGCAGCTCTCTCCTCTTCATCACCCAGCTAATGCTCAAGCTCAGTGAGCTCTCTCATACATTACAAATACCTATAAGGTGTTTCAGAGAATGAAAAGACTCAGATAAATATTTGCAAAACCAAAGGAAGGTGAACGGGCTCCACAATTCACCTCTTCTAGGGCAGCACTGTTAAATGGAAGGTGTTAAACTGCTCCATCGGGTGTAAGAAACCTTACGTGTGAAGGTATGTCCTTGTATGTGATAATCCCCTAGTCACAGTTACCATCCATAGATATCTAAAGGTCTGATTGAATGCGTTCATGTCCAACAAGTCATTCTGTCAGCATGGATCCCATTTCTCGTAACACTTCTTCCTCTGTCCCCTGGGCTGGGGCAGCTTTTATCCCACAAGCACAGCTCTTGTTGACCCAGCTTTAAGCAGAGGTAGGACTTGAAGGTGTCCAAACTTGGCAATTCTCTGCTGCTGTGAATCACCTCCAGCTACTGACTTGTATCAGTGCTAGAGGGATGCAAACCCCTCAGGCCTGAGGTAAAAAAAATCCTAAAACACATTGAAAATTCCCAGGCCAAGAAAGATTCCAAAACAACTGACTTGAAAGGGAATTTAAAAGAAGATTTTAATGCATTTTTTTTCCCTGAGAACCAAAATTTCTTTTCTCTCTCTGCTTTCTTCTCCAACACAGCAGTGAATTTGACCACAAGGGCTGGCACAAGCCATGCTCTACCACACCTCACATTTGGGACAAGCTGTGAATCTGAGACAAGAGGCTATCACTCTTCCCTAAATACCCAGCTGATGTGATCAATGAAACTTAAGAAAAAGCCATGTCAGAACTGAGGGGAAAACCTCACCCTGCCTTGGAGGGTGAATTTGTATACAAGACAGACTGGCCTTTGGTGGCTTTGATCCTGGGTTAACTGGAGGTTCTTTTTCAAATTGAATAGAAGTTTCCAGCATTTGTCACTCCAGCTTGGAAAAGATAAACTGATCCTTTGGTTGGTTTCTTCTAAAAAGCTTGGAAGACTTCAGCTTCCTGCAAATTAGCTACCAAAGCTGGGAGGGACAGGAAGATGGGGATGGCAGATTGGGGCACCATTAAAAAGTTAACAAATACAAAAGCCCTTTCCATGTCTAGACCCATAGGAAGTTTACAACAGATTCTCTTCCTCCACTGCAGATGGAAAGCAAGAAAAACCTGGCAGTGCATTGAGGAGAGCCAAGCAAGGCACTGAAAGGGACCCATTCCTCTCACTCCCTGTGTGTAGTGCGCAAAGCATCACCAGACGTACAGAAGGAGGCAAACAAACCAGATACCAGAGACTCAAAAAGTACGTCAGAGGGAGATACAATAAATAGAAGTGGATGGATAGATAGGATAAAGGATTGGTGAAATAGTCACCTCCCATCCCCATGCACAACAAAAAAGCTGTGGCAAGCTAGCAAGGTTGTGCAAAGTAGCAGGCAAGGTCTGGTGTGCCTGTATAAGTCCTGGTTGGGGGTGAGCATGGCTGAGGGGAAGAGAAAAACAACGTACTGAGGAGGGTACAATTCTCTCCAGGTCCACACGTAGCAACAGTGCAAGTTTCTATAGCAACACCAGAATTATTTTTAGCATTAGTCATATTTTAACAGTAGCAACCCAACATGGAGCTGGGGTGGAGGGCTGCATTTCACCCCCTCCACCGCTCCTTCCTTTCCTCCTGGTGATGCAGCAGCACAGCCTGACAACTGCTTAAGTGCATATACACAAACCAACCATGCCTACAAATGAAGTCAAAGGGGGAGGGTGTCGCCAGAAAAAAAAACCTTTTTCCCCAATGGGGCTCCTTTGTTGATGTCCCTTCAGTGTGGGCTCAAAGCCCTGCTGAGCTGCAGTCCCCAGTGTCAGTGGGACCAGACACCCAGCCCACAGAGGGGGCATTTTCAGGGTGTTCTTGCAGCTCCTTTCAGTCTTGATGCACTCTCTAAACATACAGCAGAGAAGAGAGGAACCACGTGTGTTTTTCTGCAGTGTGCCACGGCAGCAGCACGGGGTCTGAGTGATGGCTATTACAGATGGGCTGTGTTCAGAGTGGGGCTTCTCCATCACATTGGCTGCAGGCATTTGTGGCAGGAGGGGATGGAGGCAGCTCCTAGGCACAGGAGGATGCATAGTGAAAGAAAAGATGCAAAGCATCTTCCCCAGCACAAGGACAATGGGGAAAACATGCTTACACCACTGAGATGCCCATGTGTGCCTTGGAGAGGGGAACAGTGGCATTACGAGCAACCTGCAGCCAATACAGATATACATAATGTCAAACAGATGCAACGTTTGAGCTTTATAAATGAGCAAACATCTCCCACTATGCCAATCCCTGTGGCTGCCACCAGGTGACTGATTCCTTGGGCAAGTTTGGAAATCCTCTTTCCTCTTCTACAAAACTACAGCCTTGCTTAACTGTTACAGGAGCCAGCAACAAACAGAGCAGATCCATGACAGTCTTGGCCAAGCAAAATCAGGAATACAAATTATAACATCTCCTAAGTATCTGTTATCCACCCACACTCCCACAGACAGTTCCTATTGCCACTGAGAACAACCCAAATCATTAGCAATAAAAATGTGTGCAGTGATAATTAACAATTTCCCTTGCAAGCAGCTTCTTTCATGCAAAGAAAAGCCATTGGTGCTTCACAGTTCATCATGCCACTGAATTGCAAGCAGCTTTTCACAGGTTTTAGCCCCCTCTTTTA
Source organism: Nestor notabilis (assembly GCF_000696875.1). NCBI lineage: Eukaryota > Metazoa > Chordata > Aves > Psittaciformes > Psittacidae > Nestor > Nestor notabilis. The sequence goes on along the minus strand of NW_009931326.1, from coordinate 65,338 downwards.
GCCATACATGCATACCCACAGGAACAGTGGCAAATGGGTCAAGCATCCAGCTAAGAGAATGGAGTAGGAGTAGTCCTGCTGGGATATGACCAGTAAGAGCCTTAGTTTCCTGACCTGAGGAATTTTCCCACAAGCAGGGTGGCAATAAGAAGGGTTGGGAGAGAAGGCAAGTGGGTTGACAGAATGATTTCATCCCTGTCAGGCACCACAAGCATTAACCCACGTGCTGATTTCCACCATGCTGCTGAGACTCTGCTAACACTTCCAGGAGCAGTGGGTGTCTGTGCATGCCCCAAAAGCATCCTGATCACTTCAAGGCAGCTGCTTGTCCCAGGGCCTTTAGGGCAGGACCTGGCTGAGCTAGCTCAGGCAGCCTGAATTAGGGGGTACAAGGCACTGCCTGACATCTTTGGCACTGCCCTTCTTGGAGGTGCGCTGTGTTTGCCGGCATCTACCCGCAGTCAAGTTGAAAGAATGAAATGGAATCGTTCCTTTTCAGTGGGTCTCAATATACCTTAATTTATCACATATTTTATTACGCTATCAATTCCAAGAGGAGGTGAGTCTGGACTGCCCGCCAGGCTGGAAGCAGATAGGATGGTTCCCAGGCTGCCTCTTTGCAGTGTAACAACATCCTTTATGGAAACAACTGCTGAAGAGACAGTGGTGCACTGGGATTCCCATCCTCCTCACTGCCTTCATGACCCTCTGTACTGCCAGCCAGTAGCTTTTTATTTCACTGCCCATGGATCCCCACCTATCCACACAGTGAAAAAGAGAAAGTCACCTACTATACAAAGCAGCGTACATATTTAAGATCCACTAAAGGGAATACCTCCACTAGCAGTGTTTAAGAATACACAAACTAAACCAGGTTTTAAACTCCCATCAAGTGAGGTAGATTCTGATCACATCAATGGGAAGCAATCTCTGTTCATTCTCATATCGAGAAGACTCACTTCTGCTTGCTCCTGAGCCTGTACCAAATGAAGCTTTCACCTGAGCCCTGCTTGAAAGAGCAGGAAACCACTCCTGGAAATGGCCACATCAGCCAGCTGGAACAGGGAGCAAATTTTACACCTTCATTTTCCTCCGCTGAGCACAATGTTTGCCATACTATCTACATCACTGCACTCAAATGGCCACCTTGCTGGCTAGCAAGATGGGACCACCACTCACCAGTAAACAGCCTGATTGTCCCTGGCATCTAGTCCAGAAGAGCACAATGCCCATAAGAACTGGAGAAATCGGTCCTTTTTTGCCCACTGGCTTATGCAATGTGTGGATCCCACGCATATTCTGGAAGAGGCAGCAAGTACAAATGCCCCTGGGGAAAGGCCAAGTTTATGTTGCAAGTTAATTGCCCGTATCCACAGCATCCAAAAAAACCACAGAAGCTCCTTGGAGACAAGCCTGCTGCCTTGTGAAATTACGGATGCTATTTTACCACTTCAGTAAGTACTCGGTGTCCCCAAAAAAAGGGGAGGTTGATTAAAACAATTTGCTTTTCAGCCTTTGTCCATCTGCTAAAACACACTGAACTTTCCCTAAGAACGCTTCAGCACAGGCCAAGTCAAAAGGAGAAGAGAAGATGGGGAAAGCTCGCATAATTGGGCTGCAGCTGCCATAAGGGAACTGTATGAGCCAGGAGAGAATTAAAGATAAATAAGGCCTTGTGGCTGCCTGCCAGGAGGGCTGTCATACCCACAGGTGAGCTAATATTAGACTCTGGGAATGGAGTCAGAATAGGCGGTTTGGTCTGCTTCTACACTGGCTTACGCACGGCTCTCGACACTGGCTCCCAGTACTCAGCCCCGCGCATCGCGTCGTGTTGGGAGCATGTTATCCAGGAGCTATTTTCAGACTGTGACAATGAGGAGCAGAAAGACCTGCGATGCCCCAGCTGAGTGGCAGCCAGAGGAGCTGCTGTCGTCACCGCTTGAAATCCTCAGCACCTGCCACCGCTGGATTTGGCATCCCTCCCCCAGGCTCCATCCCGGGATGATAATATCTGCTTTTCTGACTGTATTTCAACATCTTCCTGACACTGAGTTATGTAAAACCCCATGATAAAGAGAACTTCAGCAGCACCCAGAGAATTTAAGGATGCTCCTGCTCTGGATCGCTACCTTTAAGCCCCTGATTTTGGGTGCCATTCTGTATTATGGCACTGACTGCTAGTCTCCAGCCTCAGCATACCAGGAGCCAGAACAGATCTCATCCAGGTTTGTCAAGCACTGTGAGATCCCTGGTTGGAAACCACTGGGGAAGGACCTCCTGATATGTACCCTTGGCTTTCCTTGATTTCCCCAGGTCACCAGGGCTGTGCATAAGAACAACTTTGGATTTCATCCCTATTAGCCCAGGACAGGTAGGGGCTTCTGGGGAGAGGCTGCAGATGCATAGAGCTGCGGGGACATCACACCAGCACCACACAGCTCTTTGCTGCAAGTTTATGCTGGGTTCAGTGCCATGGTGGTTTTTTCATTGTTTAAAGTACTCAGAACTTTCTGAAGTGGTGGAGACCATTGGAGAAGTATTTAGTTTTCAGGCTTGGACAAAGATTGAGCATTAAAGCCAGTGGCCAGTGTTTAGTAGGAATTAGTCTGGACTAAAGTCAAAGAAAGAGCTTTCACTTTCAGCCTGGCAGCTGAGACAGAGGAATGTCACTGAGCTGCCTGGGGGTTCCAGGTGAGAAATCCTGACTGAGGGGTGTTACAGCACACTGCCCGCATGATCTGATGAAAGCAATAGCTTATTTTAGCCACCACTGTGTCCGCATCCTGTAGGAACTTTCCCAACATCCAGCTCTTGCCACTGCAGGATTGCAGAGGTCAAGTTTCTGTGGTGCTGACTCTGGACAAAGATCAAGTGCTGGATTTCTGGGAATAGCTCTGAGTTACAGAAATGCTGAGAGACTTGACATGGCCAATGTTGCACATGGGGAAATGCAGGAGAGCAGTACCAAATATACTCGATGGGGCTGGGAGCATGAGGGACTGACTTTCAGTCTCCAAAACATCGCTCTGGATGGTTTGGAAGATCCTTGCAAGGTTTCAGTAGAGCTGAAATCATGTTTGCAGCATGATTATTCCTAGATGATGTGTGGGTTTCTTGACACTATACATGCTGGCCTGAGCTGCTACTTGGGGAAAGGACCTGAAAGTACCATAGTGACTAGCACTTAGTTTATATACTCTAGGGCTCAGCAAGTATGTTAACCAAGGAAATTAAATTTCATTGTTCTTTATTCAGTCCTCAATTATTCTACACACACTTGGCGTAAGGAGCTTTCTCATGAGCCTGACAGAGTAAAAGCTGTTTTCTAAAATGAAAATCTACCTCTTGCTCAAGGCAGGACAACCAAGGAAGGAGATCCCATGGGCTGCGAGGTGTCTGACTGCAATCCAGCCGCTTCCTCACAGATACTCAGATTCAGCATAAGCTCCCCAGTCTCCTGTCCTGCCCCAGAGAACAGTGGACAAAAAAGGCAAGAAGCAGCCTGCATCTCCAGAGAGCTCTGCTCTCCTGCACTGATTTCCACAGGGATACTTGTGTTGGGCTGATGAAGCACAGTCGTGCCTGCCTTGCCCTTAGTTACAGTACATTTCACTCTTCCCCAAGGAAACATAGAATTTTTCTAATTAAGCATTAAAGTGATTCAATTATGAAGAATGCTCTCTTGTTGAGCTAAAAATCATCTCAGACAAGAGCACAGCAGGGCTTTGGCCAATTCTGGAGAGGTTTTGCTGACTACTGGGTCAAAAACATCACATCTCAGAAATGGGATTTTTTTTTCCCCCCTTATGAAAAGCACTAAATTTTGCACTTGCAGAGAGCCCGAAACAGTGGAAAAAAAAAAAAAAACAAGAGAAAATAATACAGATAAAAAAAGAAACATGGACAGGCTTCTTCAGCTGCAAAGAGGAGCCAAGCAAAAACACACACCCAAGTATTTCAGGCTGCTGTGGCTGTTAGTTGGGGTGCTGCCCCCCTACCTTCCAATCTGACATGGGCAAGTAGAGGTTGAGTTTTGGGCAACTGAACAGGATTGCTTTTGCCAACGCAGTCCTCACAACCAATCCCCAAATCCTTGATGAAACTTGCTAATTGGCACATCATCAAACCACTGTGAGTGACGAAGTCAAGCCAGCAGCCCGGAGTCAGCTTTGCGAGGCAGTTGAAGCAAAAAACATTCCCTTGAAAGGTGCATAATTATCTTTGTCTTGAAAACAAACAGCTCCCCCCCCACCCCGGGCTGCTGTTGCTGACAAGTACCCGCTCTATGGTAGCTGCAAGCCCTGCCTGGACATGATGCTCAGTTCAGCCCCAGGAGGAGCTGCTGGTCCTGGCTGGGACCAGGTAGCAATGGGCTGACCCTGAGCCCCTGCCCTTCCGCCCCGCTCACCCATGTCCTGACAGCACTCAGGAGCCACCATGGAAAGACACAGGCTGGATTCAGATGACATCCTGGGGGGCTGAGGGGAGCCGGTGCTTGGGGGACTGAGAAGATTCTACTTGCTTTTTTGAGAGCATGTAAAAACCATGAGTGTTGGAAGTAGATGATCTTTACGGTCCCTTCCAATGCAAAGCATTCTATGATTCTATGTTCCTGCAGGACAGAACTACAGGGGCAAGGAAAGCCTCCAAAGACAGGACAGAAACCAAGAAGGAGAGAAAGAAAAGCTGTGAAAGCACTTTGTCTCCACAGCCGAGCTACAAGTGACTGTGTATCTTGGGTTCAGGGGTAACAGCTACTTAGCCTCTTCCCAAGTAGGACTCATCCCAGATACTCTCCTCTTCAGCTTCACTAAAGGCAAGAGAAAAGTAGAAGTCTCTCAGTGCTTCCTCACATGCTTCTTCCTCAGGAGCACCCTGTGAGATCAGGGTGGGAGCCAAGGCTTCACTGAGAGCTCAGAGAATGCACTTTAATTCATAATGTCCAATATGGGTTAGGCTTTAGGAGAAAAATAATAATAAAATAATAATAATAAAACCATCACAGACACTGTCTAGACAAACATAGCCACCTTCCAGACCTCCCTTCCCTCCCATCTACTCCATTTGCCTTCATGCACTCCAGCTGGCCTGTCCAACATGTCTGTGCTAATGATGTCCCCATTTGTTTAAGCGTTCAGAGAGCTCCTTCCAAGCCAGCACACCACACACTCGCAGGGACATCTGCAGAGCAGTCACCCAGCAGCACAACTGCAGCCCATGAAGCCATGTCTGAGCTAGCTTTAGGCTGACTGCAGAGGGTATTGGGAAGAGTGGAGCTGTGGCAGGTTGGAGCTCAGTCCAAAATCTGGCCAAGAAACTCAATAAACACTCATGCAGACAGCATGTCACAAGCTGCCTGCTGCTGCTATATTACTAGCAGCACAGCTACATACTGCAATGTAGACCAGACATGATGACACGAGTCTCTGGCCCCATGTCAGAGCCTGGCTCTGCAGAATACAAAACTTCATTTAACCAATTTAACCACAGTGTTTTGAGAGCATCTTCCTAAAGAGGCTGACTGAGAGCTGAGGGACACAAACAAGCCTCCATCAAGTGTGAGCTTCAAGATGAGGGGTATCGTTACTGAGAATCTGCTAGACACAAAACCACTTCCATATGAGCAGCCACCTGAAGGGCTGGGTGTCATCTCATCTCTGTTGAGCAGTAATGATGCTGCAGCAGCAAGAAGTTGCATTCAGAGCTTCATGAACACTTTGTTGATATAAGCATCCCCAGATCAAGGAGTGTTTACGGACTTGCTTTTCCATGCCAGCCAGTAAACTGCCCTTGATACTTCAAGGTGAAACTGCAACTAATATTTAAAGGGGCTTGTAAGAATGATGGGGACAGACTTTTTAGTAGAGCTTGTAGTGACAGCACAAAGGGCAATGGTTTTAAACTAAGAGAGGGTAGATTCATAGTATATACAAGGCAGAATTTTTTTCCATTGTGAGTGTGGTAAAACACTAGAACAGGTTGCCCAGAGAGGTGGTAGATACCCCAACCCTGGAAACATTCAAGGTCAGGTTGGAGGAGGCTCTCAGCAATCTGATCTAGTTGAAAATGTCCCTGTGTCTTAGTGGCATTGGACTAGATGACCTTTAAAGGTCCCTTCCCACCCAAGCCAGTCATGATTCTTGAAACAGCTTGGCCTTCTCAGTCGACATGGTTAGGTACAGCAAGCTCACACCAAGAGCCAGAACCAGAACAGACGCCCTTCCCAAACTCTTCCTCCACTCTTACAGCGAAGCTCAATGAAAAAAGTAAGTTTTTCTTTTCCAAACTATTTTGGGGAAATGTGTTTCTGTCCTGGTGGTGGGCTGACGCAGTGTCCTATGTTCCCACAGCTTCAGGGCACCGGCGGAGCACAGAGGGCTGCTAAACAAGTCTACAGCAGTAGGTGACCTTTTGTGACCCAAGTAATTTCTGCCCTACTTTACTTAATCCCTGGAAATCCCGGACCATAACCTCAGGACCTGCGGGCAGCACACTGCGCTAAAATTAAACCAAACTTTTCCCAATGAGGTTTGCAGACCTCAGGCATGTCTTTTTCTCCTCGGAAGCTTTGCAATTTAACTGCTTCCAACCCAGAAAGGTGAGCTGCAGATGGACCTCGGCAAGTGTACAAGTACAATCTCTGTGGGAGCAGGGGTCTGTGGCAGCATCAGTGTTGCCTGGTTAAACAGTAAAGTTGAAGTTCTTGGTTTTGCCACCTGCAAATGGGCATGATGATCCCCATCTTCTCAAAGCATCTTATGTACCCCAAATGAAAGTGTGACGGAGGGTATAAGGATTATTTTATGAAGTAATTATATTACCATTGAAAAAGTTGAGTACAGAAAAGACTCCAAGACTGCCATTTGAGAATAAGCAGAGACCACTGCTGATACATCATCTCACCTATTTTTCCTTGTACCTATACACATTTCTTGGGTCGCTGCTCCAAATTTGTGCCTTTGTGTCCCCTAGGCCAGGACAGAGATTGCTTTTCCATCCAGACAGAAAATCTGCTTATCAAGAATCTTCCATTCTCTTACTCCCACCAAGAAGCAGATGTCACACTCTCAGGCAGGAAGATGTGTCCTCAAAGGGATGAACTGTATCAAATGAGTAGTTAGATACAGTTTGGCTCAGGTTCAGCTGACCTAAATTCTGCCTAATTTCCCAGCCTAGTGTGGTCCATGGGAAGACCCACAGCTTTCAGCAGCATCTGCCGACAGCAAACATCAGACAGACAAAGGTGGAAATTAGGACATCTGAATCTGCGCCAGTGCTTTTCAGTCCTGAGATCTCATCCTTCATTGTGGTCCTGTCCTGGCTGCTGTGATGGGAGCTGGACCCAAGGATTTGTGCTGGCTATTATTTTGCTTCCAATACTGGACTGACAGCTACAAAAAGAGAAGCGCAAGAGCAACCTTTGTGGGCAAAAAATCAGGAAAGAGAACCCATCAGCCTCAGGAAAATGACATGAAGAACTTGGTGCAGAACAAGATGAAAGATTGAGAACTCCTTCACTTGATCAACAACCTCTGCCGTGGTGTTTAATCCAGGCTGTGGACCCAGCTACAAAGCTGTTCACATCCACAGCTGCTGCAGTTGTGCATGTGCAAACATGCAGCAAAATGCACAGTGCAGAGAGGTGATCACTCAGCCAGCACCACACATGCATCCCTAACGCTGCCTCTGGGGGGGCTTCCTGGCTGTACTCATCTCCTGCTCTGCATTATAAAGGAGGCCAGCATGCGATAGAGACCTGGAACTTCAGCTGAAAATCAGGGGCTAGAATTCACAGACTATTTCCCCATTCATTATTCATCCATTTCAAGCAGTGCACACTACTTTTCCTGCCACTTTGCCACGTTTCTATCATTTGCAGTAAAGCAAAGCAATCATTTACATGACTTACTATTTGATTCAACCTACACACAGCTAAATAAGACAAGGGCTCTCCTTGAATGAGGACAGCACGTTACTCGAATGAGGCTGACAAGAACAGGATCTCTTTGGCTCATCTCCTGCCACTCACAGACAGCAATTTAGAAAGGTCTGTTTGACAGTAATTTCCTCTTTACATTCTTATTCTGCCTGACTATAAAACTACCAGTGTGGGAAAAAAAATGTTCAGAAAAAGACAATGAACCATCTGAATCAGGTGCTTCTCTCCCATCTGAGATTGTGAATGACTTTTGAGTAAAAGCAGGGAAGACCACAGGCCCCACGGCATGCTTGCAAACAGGTTGTGCCTCCTGGACATCCACCCCTTCTTCCCCAGGATGCAGCAACTCCTAAACATACTGCATGGCCATGATGCTCCTCCTGCTTGGGGGATATTGGCAACAGCAGAAAGCCATGGATGGTTTACACAGCTTGTTTTGGGGCATGCTGCACTTACCGGACCAACTGCCCAGAGCACTCTCAGCCCTGGGACCAGTTACATGTGGGAGGCTGATTTTTGGAGCCTTACAATTTCCACAGGTCCATCTTCTTGCTATAGAGTCTTTCTGGTGCTTTATTATTCTTGAGATCTCACCTCTTGCAATCTTTTACCAGGCACTAAGCCACTCCACTGCTGAGCTGCCAAGGATTTGCTTATACATGTCTTCTCCTTGGAAGAGCCCCAGAATTCACATCAGTCACGATCAGCTCAAAGTCCACATCAGGCAGCTTTCCTCACCTGCCTGGGAATCTTATTATTTTAGCTTGCTGCCACAAAGACACGGATTAGTATCAATTTTAGATCAAGCTACTTAAAATATCCTGTCTTCTTTTTCAAATCTAACTGCTTGCCAGCCACACACACACCCCCTCAAGATGCCTGAACTGCTGGTGCACATCATGGGCATAAACTCCACTTCCTCTACAGGTTGCACCTACAGAAATGAAGGACTGTGTGTAAAAACTTAGCCCTTGAGTTGTGATGTTTCAGCAAGGAGAAGAATCACAACAGGGGACAGAGATGGCTAAGATGACCAGAAAAGACATAAAATCAAGGATTAGATGGGAGGAAAGGAAGCCTCACAAGAGGTCAGCTAACTAACAGACATCCTGCCAAAGCAGTGCATGCACTGTTTGAACGCAGGTAAGATGAAGCATGAGCAGGACTTGAGAAGCCAGCCAGATGGGAGAGAGGTGAGCAAGAAATCCCCTCCTACTATGCAAGATGTCTTCACAGTTCTGCCTGTGCCTGTATAACCCAGCACATACTTGATTACTTACATACACATGCTCCCCATGTGCTCCCCACTGGAGGGTGAGAGTCTTTCAACAAAGCCATCAGGACATGAGAGCCTTCACTGCATCTTTCATGATACACTTGGGGATGAAAATCCCTTCTCTGCCTATGTCCCACAACAAGCAGCTGTATTAGAAATCTCTCTATCTATAGCTGCAGAAGTTGTCAGATTAATCCTAGCCCTTTTCAAAAATCCACCCACTGTATTTTCCCCTTAGAGATTTGTGTGTCTGCAGATTTTCTGTGTGGCTGCAAATTCACATTCCTGAACACAAGCTGCAGAGGGGAGAGGCACTGCAGACCTGACCACATCACTGACACCATGTTACCCACGCTGCCTATCAGTAGGGTCAAGAACCTTCCCTTTGGCTGCCATGACTCATTTCCTTAGTGTTGCCAGAAAATCACTTTGGGCTCCAGAAAGAATTGATGGGGTTAAGATGAACAACAGGAGACTCAGCAATAAGGAGAAAGTACCCTTAACACACGCAGGCACAGAAGGAAGATGGAAGAGAGCAGGGGATGCTTTCTTCTCTTGCTTAACTTCAAAACAGTCAGGCTAAAGAGATTTCATATTCGATCTTTTTCTTTGCCCTTTTCAATGAAGATATTCTGGTGCAATAATAACATTCTCCTTGTCAGAGTGCAGAGAATCCCGAGTACAACCATACCAGTGTGTCTTCTCTACTCAGGAAAAGCAAATTGGGACAAAAAGCTTCAAAAACCATGCACATTCTCAGACTTCCTTTATCCGCTGCAAAGAAGGGCACAAGGGTCAGTGCCTCTACTCCTTCCCCAGTCACCTTCAGCACAAAGCACACAACACGCTGTAGGGTTCAATCCCAACTCTTGCATACACTAAAGGAAAACAACTGATTTATGGGTCTGAAGCATTGCTTCTAGGCCAAACACAACTACAGCCTCAGCACTGAAATGCCTCGTAAAGCATTAGCCTGGCTTTCTTTTCTGCCGGCCTTCTGTTTATGCAGGCAGGAGGCACTTCCTCTGTGCTTTGCTGTGCTTGGCAGCATCTTGGGAATGCTAAGTCGGGCAGATTGCCTTTCAGGCATGGGAAGATCTCGTTTGAAACCATAAATAGATTGTGCGTCTTCATCCACTGCTTACACTGAACTCACCAGCACATAAACCAATTGAAAGCACCATGCATCACCCACACCCCAAGGAGTCCTGCTGTAGGACCTTCACAAGCCCATGCGAACCCTGGGATGCCCAGTTGCTTCCAGACAGGGAGGCACAAAAAAAGCCACAAGCTGTAGGACCCAGCGAGGAAGGACCAATCTCTCCAAGCCCAGCAAAAGCACTAACATATCCACTCGTATGTGACTAGCTTTGCAAAGGACAGTGCTGGCAGGACCCAAGGGGCTAACTTACTTCCTGAGAAACTTTATATGCTTGATGCACCCTTGTCAGCACAGGAAGCCTGGAGAGCCTAAATATCCAAGACCGTTTGTGCACCTGCATTGCTGCTAGAGACACTCAACTATCCTCAAATCCAGGCATGAAGGCAAGGCTTCCTTTGACTCCTTGAGTAACAAATGATTACCCATGTCTTCCCTCCTTGCTGACAGCTCGTACTGATTTTCTGCATACATGATAAATGGTATATCGCTATCTTCCAGGTCATCTTCTCACACCCAGTAAAGCTTGTAGGATCCCACAGTTCACTGCAAGCCAAGCATTTACCAATGAACTATTCCTCTGCTGCAACAAAAGCTTCTAACCTTAAGAGATTATTAAATGCTCCTAAGAGGAGCTTCATGTTGAGAGGGACTCTGTGGCTTTCCCAAAGAGTGATGGTGAGGAGGTTGTGGCAGATGAACAGAAGAGATTACAAACAGAAGAGAACACAAAGGCTGGATGCTGCAGAAGCAGTCAAGACAGGGAGTCACCAGAGGCAGCAAATTCCTTTTCTCAATGCGT
>NW_009931326.1:15365-54131 GCF_000696875.1 Nestor notabilis | reverse complement strand
CCTCTTTCCCTCATGTCATCCACTAGCTCCTTGCATCCCAGGCCATGGTTCTCAATCCCTTCCCTGGCATTGTATGTTGATCCTCCAACTTCCCTCAGCTCTTTCCTCCAAACATTCCTCACAAACATCCTTTTCCCCTTCAGAAGGTATTAGAAAAACCCATTCTAAACAAAAAACAGGGCATTGCAATCTGAACTTGAGATCACTGACACTTTGCCATTAGTCTTTCCAGCCTCCACACTTCTAGCAGGATGCTTCCATTTCAGCTGCAAACTCTTTGAGGCAACAACCTCTTTTTTTTATTCTGCCTCTCACACAATCTTTGCAAAGTGATTAAAGTCTGAAGTGGGCAGGAACACAGACTTTCTGGAGTACACAAAAGCCCAACATCTCCTTCTCTTACACTCCATAGGCAACTTTGTGAATGATTTCATATGAAATGCCAGAAGCAAGAACTTTAGCTGAGCAAATGGCTAAATGAGGGCATGGCAGCTCACACACACCATCTGGAGCAAATCACAACAGTTTGGAGCTGAAAAGTGCCAACTGGCACAAGCTCAGACCCAGCCCGAAAGCCACAAGTGCAGCTCCCTCAGTAAAGACCGGGGGAACTCCCTTGGCTTGAGCTGGATTCTTTTGGAAAAGGGATATGCTGCAAAGGGAGCCAGTGGGCTGCCCATATGCTCCACTCCAAACCCCAGTAAAGGTTGCTCAGCTCAAAAGTTCCAGCAAACACTGTCATTTCACCTCCTGTCAAGGAACCACCTCCTGTCTCTTGCTGAGCAGATGTTTGAAAGCAAGCATGAAGTGCCAAGGGTCCTCTGTTTAAGTAGTAGGTAAAAGGCTTTCAGGTTGCCTCAAGCTCACCATAGGGGCACATGCACAGGAAACACGCATGAGTCCCTCCTTACTCATAAGCAATCCCAGTGTCATGCCTTTAGTAGGCTGAAGAGGCAGAAGAAGGGGAGATGAGACACTTGGAATGTGAGACACTGGCACAGGGTGCCCAGAGAAGCTGTGGCTGCCCCATCCCTGGCAGTGTTCAAGGCCAGGTTGGACACAGGGGCTTGGAGCAACCTGCTCCAGTGGAAAGTGCCCCTGTCGATGGCAGGGGGGTGGGATTGGTTGAGTTTTAAGGTCCCTTCCAACTCAAACCATTCTATGATTCCAGCATGTGGTGGAGGGGGAGCAGCCAAGGTTTGAAGCAGTTAAGGATAAAGGACAAGTGATATAATAGCAAATTGATCTGCCCACACATCAATAAAAGCCATAAGCTTATCCAGAGCACAAGTTTGCTGGCCAGGCTGTAACCAGCCGTGCCTCTGGACCAGGGCCAGAACCTCTTCCTCAGCTTCCTCTGCTCTCCCCAAAAACCCAGCATTTTATTGGCAGACCTATGAGTTACAGCTCTGCGGCACTGACAGGCAGATGTGTGTGCCCCTGTGCACTCCTCACAGCCTCAGAGATGATTCCCAGATATCCCAGTAACCATGGCATCTCAGAGATGGCAGCATCAGGCGCCTCTGCTCTGGGAAGCAAAGGGACTTTTGCATCCCAGCTTGATGCTGAAATCCCCAGGGCTAGCACCGCTGGGAATCTAGCAATAAACAAACTAGAGTGCAAGGCTTTCTTGTGGCTCCAGCCAAGCATGAACTCCCCTGCAGGCATACGCATGCTCTTTGTAGGGTGCTTGATGCCAGTGGGTTGTTTGTGGAAGGTCAGCCATGTAACACAGCAAATTAAAGTGGCTGAAGAAAGTTAATAAATGTTTTGCTGCTGTCAGCGAAGCCCCATCTAATAGATACAGCTTTGCTCTTTACTAACAAGCGTCCTTCCCAACTCACACATGACCAGTACTAAACCTCAGCAATTCCATAACCCCGTCCTAGCACCCGCTTCCCCTGTGGACTCCCCACAAAGGCCCTGAAAAACTCTCTCAGGTTGGCCTTCTGGTAGCAAGCTTGACATTTCCTCCTCTCAGAGCAGCCTCAGTTTTACATGCCACTGGAGTCTGTATAGCTTTTGCATTGTAAATCAGTCATGTATGTCTCCATCTCTCCCGTAAAGCCCAGCAGAGCAGTGCTGTCACTCAGGGAGCAGTCCATCCCCACAACTTCCCATCCTTGGCAAACCAAGCCCTGGCCATGTTGGTGTACAACGACAACACCAGTGCAGCAGCATCCTCAGCCTGTCACTCTGACCCATCACTCTTTTCCCTCCATCTCCCCACTAAGTTCCCACCAACATAAAACATCAGCTATCCATCCTACCCATGTCTCCATAGCAGCTCTCACCCCTCTCTCAGTTCTATATACCATAATCTCTACCACTGCTTTGCTCCTGTTCTTTATCTCCAGCACTTGGACAGAACACCTCAGTGTTGACTTAAAGCACTTTTATTTTATCCATCCTAGGAGGACCACCACTCATGTCGCATTGACCGGCAACTGCTCAGTTATTTGTCAGGCAGAAGTATCCTTTTCAAGAAACAAATGTTACTTCCCCTGCGATCTCAAAATTGATGGAAACCCAGTTTCTTACTGGGCGATAGCAACTTTACAAGTTCCTCACACAACCTGTCTGGCATGTCAGATGGGAAAAAACACAGAAGAGAAAAACAAAATCCAACATTTAAATAGCCAAATAAAATCCCCAGCCCACAGTGAAACTGCTCTTCCCACTGTGGGACTACACTGGCTCTGCCCTGTGTGCTACAAAGGGTGACCAAGCTCCAGCAAGTGCAACGTGGACCCGTTCCAGATCTCAGCATGACAAATTATGCCCTTAACGAGGGGGCCAGCAGACAGACAATAGTGAACTCGTGACATGACAGATCCTAACCAGCTTTGACAGGACAATAGAAAAATTCATAAATAGAAAAGCAGAATAGCTGAGCTGCTTTCAATCTGTGAGAAAGTGACGGGAGATTTTGAGTGACCTCATCCAAAAGCAAGAGGAAGTCTGGAACAAGGAGAAGCTTTAAAAGGTAGCCCTGCTCTTCTTTCCAGCCAAGGCTGGAAAAACCAAAGCTTGTCTGGAGCATCTGCCTGAAGTGCTTTGTGATGAGCAGTCACCACTTTGGTGGGAAGGATGGTTCAGAATCCCATTTCAGATACATGGTCGCATCACAGAAGGTTGTTTCTTTGTATTGATTTTGTAGCATTCAGAAACAGGCAAATTACTTCAAAAACCTCATCCCAAAGAAAAGAATATATCCATCCTCATTCCCCTGCCAACACACAGGCTCTTAGCTTTCCCAGAGAAGCCACATGCTTGGTGCTGCTGTTCACGTCATTTTGCCTGTAAAGCCAAGATGAATGAGAAGTAGTTGAATCCAGATCTGTTTTAGAGAAAAAAATCATGAACTTCTATAAAAATCCGAACCAAAATAGATCCCACATAAAGGATATTTTCAAGATTTAACTTCTAGTACTCAGTCAGAGAAAACTGCCGTGCTTGATTAACAAAGGGGGGTTCCCAGGTGGAACAAAGTGCCCAACTTCACAACAAAAATAAGAAAAGGGGAAAAAAAGAACAGGCCTTGAGTTTATCCTGTGCATTAGGTTCAATTTGACACCCAGGAAAATCTTAAACACCCAAACCCAAGTGCATTGAAGTATTTATCCCTGCCATGGCAACAAATAAAAAGCTGTGAAACACCTCCAGTCTGAGGCACACCCACTAGCTGGAACCAAACATCAGGACTGTGATGAATTCAGTCATTTTGAGTAAGTGGATCAATGTGTCGTGGATGTCATAGTGAGGTGGTCTAAATTTGGAGACTTAAATACACACTGTAATACATCTTGTGTTCACCTTCACATTAAATTAGAAGGCAATAATTCTTGATCTATGGCCTCATATTCAATTTGCTCAGTTAATTTTGTAGCTTAAAAGGCTATTGAATACCTTGAAGAAAGGAAACTACACAGACAAATATAATCTCATCAGATCATCTGCCCACTGGCTGCAACTGCAGCATTAGCACAGTCAGTTCAGCTATTCCCACTGTGAAGTAAGCTCAGAGTGGCTTAACAAAGCAAACATTCTGCTGTATATACCCCCCCCCCGCCACCAACCAAACATAAAAACTTTGTTCTTGGTTCCCATGTACCTCACTCTTTTGCTAAACAGCATCCTCCTAAAGGAAGTTCTTAAATACCTGCTGCAGAAAGACATGATTGTAAAATCTGACACCTAAGCTGCTGCACCTTTGGGCATCTCCAGCCTGAGACACCAAAAAGCTGCTCGGGATCAGAAGGCTCCAGCACCCTGTGTAGACATCTAGCACAAGGGTTTCCATGACATCCACTTACTGTCTCCAGTATCCTGGACACCACCAGCAGCTTCCAGCCAGGGTGTGATACAGGACTTAATGGACCGATCCCAGCAATTCCAGCGGGGAGCTGGGCTCCTACACCTTAGCAAACCTAGACCTATACCACTTCCTTATGGTCATCCTCTTGCACAGCAAGAAACCAGCCCAGCTCTTGTGAGCCCACAAGTTCTTTACCTAGTGGGCCACCATTTCTCTGCAGGAAATGCTAGGCATATTTCCCAACTAAGTAAACTTGAACCCTTAGCACAGGGGAAAGAAAAAGAGGCAGATCCCACTGGGCTTGGGGTGAATTCTTGGCAGTAGTTGTGTTTCTCATCACCAATGCAGCTACAACTAATGTTTCCTTTAGCGAGTTATCTTTACAGCCAGGAAGTGGGTCTTTCCATCTGGACAGTGTCAGTCTCTTGGCTGATTCTGCCTAAATGTTAACAAATCCCTGCTGCTGCCTTTATTTCCCCTCCTCAAGGGATACTTGGAATTTTTATTTTTCTTCATATCCTCTGAAGAATACATATTTCATAGAGCCCTGTGATCCTGTGAAAGGACTAACAGAGAAAGAAAAACCACACTAGGTCTCAAGGTTACCTGTTTAGCTTAAAAAATAATAATAATTAAAAAAAAAGTATAACACAGAACACAAAGACAGAGGTTGCACAAGAAACTTGCAGGGCCTTAGGGGATGAAAGGCTCATTTACCAAATGGATTTCACAGAGAAATCCCACAAGAGAAAACAGACATAACTAGATATAAACATATTTGCACAAACAATGTGAAGGTCCCCTTATGAATGGGTATTTATACAGTTTGCAGAAAGTGACATGAAGAGAGGCTTATGGGCAAAAATAAGAGCCAAGCCTGAGCTGTCCTGAGAGAGCAAAAACCATATCATCCTGAGAGAAACTCAGGCAGAGGCTTCACCTCTCTGCTTTATCCACGAACAGCACAGAGGAGCCACCATGGAGTGAACAACTCTCTTGGTCCTGCGCAGCCCCAGTAAATGCCACCCATCATGTTTTGCGAGATGAGGCATCGGAGTGAAGCAATGCAGTGCTCAGTCAGGGGTGATACCCCTCCCTATCGCTGCTCATGCAACATGAGACAGGAATGTCTTCTTCACAAACAGTGGGCTGTTCTCTAGGGACCTTGCCTGCTCTCATGACAAGCGTGTAAAGCACAGAGACACCCGACACATTCCATATGTCAAGCACTTTAGATCTCCTGTGGCGAGACAAGTTCATCCCATTTACCACACTGCAGTTCTCAACACCCATTCTCTCCTCAGTATGGGTATGGATCCAGAAGAGCAGGGATGGAAACACACATGCACCATGCTCCTCAGGGCAGGACCAAGGCAGTGGGAGGGAAGCAGTGTAGGACCATGCTGCTGGTAGCACCACAGTTCCTTTGGGACTGGGAGCAGAAGCAGCTGTGCTTGAAAGCTGAAATGATCACACTAATGAGATGTACCTTGTCAAGGTTTCAGCGCAAACATGGACTGCCCTCATGTTGCCAAATGTCAGGAGCTGCAACCAAGTCCACTGATATACACACTTCGGAGAGGGCAAACTAGTCACTTGCTCAACTTGGATGAATAGACATCAAGTGGAACAGCTTAATTGTGGGCCACTCAGTCCTTCATTCCACAAAGTGAGATAAGTAATATTTTGACTGTTGGATAGGGAAGATCATGAGGGGAGAGAGGGGCAGCCATGAGGGTGAGGGAAGCTCGTGAGGGGAGAGGAGGCATGGACATGAGGCTTGAGGGGAGATCATGAGGGAAGAGCAGGGGTGGCCATGGGTTGTGAGGGGTGGCTGTGAGGGGTAAGGGCAGCAGCTATATAGATGAGGGGTGACTCTGAGCAGAGATCATGAGGATCAACCATGAGGAGAGATCAGTTTGCCATTAGTGACATGGGTTTGTAGTGGGATTGGCAGTCCTGGGGTAATGGTTGGGCTTAATGATCTTACGTTGGAAAACACCTCTAGTTAATTCTACAATTCTATGTGTGACTGCCTTCACTGTCAGCCACAACTCGGCTCCTTCAGAGCAGGGGACTGAGTATTTACACCCACAGCCCATCAGCTGCAGCTATTTCTTTCCCACCCTGGAAGACCGGAGGTGCTAATTCAGGGGGTCACACAAAGGCAGAAGAACCAAACTTTCCTTAAAAGTTGAGAAAAACTGCTCTGGTGTAACTCACATCAGGTGCTAGCCTTTTGCCACGAGCATCTGTGAGAAGTTTTCATCTCCCCCACATTAGCTGTCATTTAGCCAAATGAGTCTCATCAGCCTCCTTTTGATTCTTCCATCCCTGCTGCCTCCTTCCATTGGTGCCCTCAGTGTTCAGACGGTAGCCTCCACCACCCACCTCTCCTATGCCACATGGAAACAGCAACTCTCCAAAGGGAGATGTAGCAGGGCTGTGAATTATCCTCAGGTTACAAGGCACTCAAATATCCATGGGTCCTCCTCTCCCTCAATCTTTTCTACCTTGTCCATGTATTTCAGATTAGAGTTGTGCAAAGCAGTAGTGCTTTGCTCTGGCTCCTGCAAACAGCACCAGCGAGAGAACCAGTGTTTAAACAGGGTAATTGCAGAGTGACCCAAAAGTATTTTATTTTCTTCTCCTTGCTGGACTGAAAAACATGAGCGGTTAATATGGCTCAGGTACAATGCTTTGTTTGTCCCTGAGCAAAACACTTAGAGAACTTCAGTAAAGGCAAGCAAAGATTAGACTCCAAAGGATCAGACTGATCCAGAACAGCTGTAGCAGTTTCTCTTTTATCTCCAAACCCAGTGGTTAAAGAACTTACCTGAGAGATTGTCCCAAATACACACATTTCACATCAGGTGGAACCCTTCGCAGGATCCCCTCCCATGGGATCCCTGTCAAAGCAGCTTTTACTCTGGGGAGCAAGGAAATACCTGTTGGGCAAAATCAATTGCAAAAATGCATTGTCCTTCATGCCATGAGCAAGTCCTCAGACCTTTGAATGAGAGGTGGGCACCACCCAGTCCAAGCCTTAGGTTTTAGTCCAGCTGTCCCAAACCAAAACATTCTAGAAATGTCATGAAATGTCAGGAAATGTCCATTGTCAGATCAAATCTGTGAAAACTTTAGTCATATTTCAACTACATATTTTCCCAGGGGAAAATGACTCAATAGGGACAAAATATCTATTTTTAAGTCAAGTTCGTCTTCTTGACAAAAAATACTTGGTTCAAGACAGGACCTATGAAGGGAGGTAGCTGCTATACAACTCCTGACAGAGGATTCAAGTCAGAAGGGTGCTTTCACAGAATTAAGATTTTTATAAAATCTCATAAAGTATTACTCTCACTTTTTCATGTTCTATTTAATAATTATCGAAATCTGGCAAACAAACCCAAACAGCAAAGGGAGGATGTTTCTTGGAGCAGATGAACCAGGATGTTTAACTAGGGAAATTCTGTCTTTATGGAGAAATATCTGTATTTTCACAAGATAAGAACTGTGCCTTTCTAAAGGAAAAAATACTAAACAGCCAAAAGGACTTTCTTGCCAAGTTGGAGTATTCTCCAAACCCGCTCCAAGCACAGGGCAGTCAGCTCCACTCACTTTCCATCAGTCAGCGCAGCCCAGTGTTCGTGGTTGTATAACCCTGAAACCATATTCCTATTGCACTGATGTTACTGAAAGCACCCTGGGTCACTTTCGTGAGCAGAAGCTGCTAGCCCAGCCACACTTCAAGATCAAGGGACATAAAACACCCAGACACAATTCAGCAGATACAGAGATTTTAGTTATGTTATTTTATACCCTAAAGGATTTGCTTAGTAATGTAGCTGCTCTGTTCCCTGTAAAGAGGATACCCATCAGTGTGTCAAGGCAATTCTCCTGCCTGCACAGAGCACCACGAAGTTTTTACACACAACACAAGTCATTCCTCCCCCTTTCAAGTAGCTCGTATTGCCCAAGCCTGCCTGTAGCTTCCCAGCTTCATGTGACCCTGCTTTGCAGAGCTGTCAGGCACGGTTACAGCAGAGCACTATGTACTGTATCTGCACCTAACAAACCCTCAGGGAACCCATAAAGACTGGTGCAAAGACTCGCAGACAGCTGTTGATGAGAACCAGAGGTAACTCAACAGGATTTGGGAGAGATAAGAGGAATATGTATGTTTAAAAGGGAAAAAAGAAAAAGAAAAAAGCAACCAGCAGATAGTGCAATGGCAGTGAGGCACAGCTCTCCGAATGACTGAGAATCAGTCACTGGCAGATTTACTCTAACTAGACAGGCAACACTCATGGACTCATCCTGGGCCATTCTGCACAAACGATGAACAGACATTGGACACTCATTGCTGTGTGGTGGAAACAGGACCACTGAAGATGTGCAGCAGCTGGGTACCTCATCCATCTCCAGACACTGCTCTAAATCCAAGCTGCCCTGTAGGGCAAGGTCTTTCCATGCAGATTTCCCACATTTCAGCAACAAAACTGTATTTACTCATTCCTGGGCATTTCTGGTATCTCTATGCCAAGTCCAAGCTCTTAACTTTAATCACTTCTCTTATTCCCTTCCGTGAATCACAGATATCTCTCTGTGTCATTTCAGCAGTCAGGCACAACGTGGCAGCTGTAGATGTGACAGTTACTAGAAGGAATTCAGACTGATTTTGGGACGGGCTGACCCACATTATTCATATCCCAAAGCAACATATCCCCGCACAGAAAATGTTGTCAGGAAAGGATTAAAAATAATACCAGCTTTTTAGCTCTCGAAGAAGCATACCCAATTGATCCTAATGACAATCTGTAAATAGATCAGTCATTACTGGGCACTGAGAAAGCTGTTAATGAGATGCAAAAATGCCTCAAAATGTGCAGAAACTTTTGGTATTATCACCTCATAATGCGATGTTGTCACTTCTGCGGGCAGGTGCTTTCAACCAGGTGAGAGAGAAGCATTGCTTATCTGATGCAGAGATGCCTAACCCATAGCTCAAACAGCTTGTATCAAGAAAGAAGAGGTTTGGTGGTTTCTAATCATCCCCCCGGGACAGACTAATGCACTATTCCTATCAGTCCATCATGATGGAACAAGTTAAAAGCCCTAGCCAGGTCCCACCCAAGGCAGTTGTTGTTGTTCTCTGAACAATGCAAGCCCTTTGCCAGCTTCCTCCTCCAACACAAAGAAAGGCAAGAATGTCCCAACGCAAACGCTGCTGGAACCAGCCATGCTGTCTGGCCAGAGGCAGACAAAATCCCCTCCACCATCCAGGCTGTGGTACAATTGTGCCTTATCAGGGGTTTTCCCCACAACTCCAATACACGGAGACATGTGTGCGTACTTGCCAGAAATAGCAGCTGTGATTTAAATAAGGGCAAAGCCCACAACATCCTGGAGATGCACATCATTGACAGCGAGGGAGAGCAACTCTGGAGTCAGACTGCCAATCTGAAGACAGAAAGTGCTTTCCAAAGGGAAATACAGGGGAACCTCCCAGTTCATTCCAGCCCACCAGGGACTGCTGGGGTTTGCTGGGATTTTTCTTTACCCATCTGACACTGGTCCCTGAACAATGAGACCAGGTGGCCTCTCTTGATATTTGGTTGATGGTGACCATAACCTTTTGTGCCAGACATTGGAGACACACCCTCTGGTCCAG
The DNA here is from genome assembly GCF_000696875.1 of Nestor notabilis. NCBI lineage: Eukaryota > Metazoa > Chordata > Aves > Psittaciformes > Psittacidae > Nestor > Nestor notabilis. The sequence continues at coordinate 44,139 of NW_009931326.1, read as the reverse complement.
GATCTGCCATAAACGAAGTTTTAGACCAAGAATACACTTTTTCCCCCCTTCCCTAAAAAGAAAAATCTTGGGAAAAAGTAGGAAAAATTACTGTTTAGGAGTGGGAACATGAGACATGGTTCTGTTCTTCTGTCCAGCGTTTTCCCCAGAAGTCCCCAGCAGAATCAGCAACTGAGTCCTAGGTCAGCCCAGCATCACCACAGGCCTGTTGTTCTTTTCACCTTCTTCCAGAGACAGCAGGTGTTAAATGTGCAGAGACTGGGGAAGAATAGGACAGCAGTCTGTCCAGAATACAAAAGAAGCCAACCCACAAATCATCATCAACACTTGGCAGCAGCAAACAACCACATACAATTATGGTGGGTAATCTTATTTTCAAGTTTGCAATAATTTGTCCTTGGGATGGAAGATGAGTACCACAACCACTTACCCAATAAACCACATACAGCAGGGGATAACAGTGGGGAGGGAAGGGAGGCTGTACTACTCTTATTTCTATTCAGCAAACCATACTAGACACATACTAATATTCCCACAGACTTCAGGATGTCAGTGCAGGAGACCTGCACACTTTTTTTCCCTGCAAGGTTCCTGGAGGAGAAAACACAGAGGAAAGCAAGAAGACTCAGCCCAACCTGGAATTCAGTTCTGACAGCTGCTCCCAGATGGGTTCCCAAACCTCCCAACAGGATACTGTTGTGCATTATCAGCAAGGCACAACTTTCCATGTACGTTAATGAGAAACACTGCTGTGCTACCAATTTGTCAGGCTTGGTCTTGGCAGTATTTCTAGGCTGGAAATCCCATAGTTCACATAACTGGTCTATTCACCCCGCTGCTTAATCTGTCTTCACTTGAGGAGATGAACTCCATATATAAACATGCAATGCTGTATATAAACAGCCCCCAGGCCCTTGAACGGCAACAATTAAGCATTGCTCCACATGTATATGTGTACATGTGTATGTGTGTGTCTGGGAAAGAGGCTGTTATTTGCTTGTTTATTATAGTATTCTAAATTGTAAATGCAAAGTTATCCAAACCTGAGGCTGGGCTCCAATCTCAGAGATAAACCCTGACCAGAGAGGGGCTGACAAGGGTAGACTCGCAGGCGACAGGATACTCCACTGTTTGTTGTGGTTGGCATGTTAGTAGAGATTTCAATTTCACTCTTTCTAAAACAAAATTAAGGGGAAAACACCTAAAACCAAGCGATCTGTCCTGATTTCTGGAGTAAGAGAGGTGCAAGGACTGCAGGAGACCCATTGGCTGGCGGGGCAGGGGATGAACCAGCATCCCATGAGACCAAGACCTAGCCTGGTCCCAGATCCCATTTGCCTTGCACCCAGCTGCTTGGTGCTAAACTCCCCCCTCTCCAAAAACACACATCACACACACATGCCCCAGTATACGCCTGCACTTACAGGGCCAAGGCTGTTTCTTATAAAGAAATGACAACAGGGAAGATTATGTTTTCCTGCTCATTCTTTACAGAATTTGCTAACTTAAATGAAAACAAGTCTCTTCCAATTCCTTGAGGTTTTTCACATGCTTTTTGGTTGACGATTTAATTATTTTCACAATGTTAACACTGCCTTTTTTTAAAAATGTCAGAAACTATCAATAAAGGGGAAAAAATTAAAAGCTTGAAAGGGAGAAGGGAATTCCCACATGCATCAGTGAGCAAAATCTCGAGTTCTCAGGCAATAAATGTGCCTGGCTATGGCCGCGGGCTGTCTGGCTGAGGTTTCATGTGTGCACCAACAACAGGTCTGGTTTGTGCAGAAGGAGCAGAGCATACTGCGTGCCTGTGACACACAGAGATCTCCACCTATGAGGTGGAATCAAGCCCCTGAAATAAGAAATGATCGAGGCAAGCAAGGCCTAAATTCCCAAAGCTTTGCACAACTCCTGCCACTTTTCCTGCAGCTCACTTCAACTTGGGGCAGAGGTTCCCAAACAGCGCCCTTTGAGACTTGTCTGCATCTCACTTTTTTTCCTGAATAAGGATTGGAAGGGGGGAAAAATAAAAAAAGGCATCAGGCACTCTAAATTTGGCTATTTCAAATGCCCCATATTTTGGAGGAGGGGTTGTCACAGGCAGCATCGGCTATACCGGCACAACTCCTCTGAGAAAAACAGTGGGTAGAAAACTCTGATCTCCAGCTGATCACTGTTCTGGGGACAAAAAGGAACAAAAACAACAGAACAAAACAAAACAAAAAACAAACAAACAAGCAAAACTAAAAAAAGGAGAAAATAATGAAAATATGATGCCTGGGTGGGCGAGCAAAGATTTTAAATTCACAGCCTACCCTCTATCATTTTATGTTGCATTTCATTGGTCTCAGCCCCTGCTGGCTGCGACTAGATAACAAATTCACCAAAAAGAAATAAATTTAGCTGGAGATATGATGTTTATCCTGCATCTAAGCTAATCACCGAGTGCACGGCATGTACTGTGCTGTTACTGATTTGTTCCCAAGTGTCTCCAAACAGCCTTCAACAAAACAAGAAGGGAATAAAGAGAACCCAAGGAGATGACAGAATGAATAAATTAGGCACATGACCACCTGTATTCATCTCCCTGTTTCTTCCTGAAAAGAACAGAAGCTGTGCTGTTACCTAAGCCCATACCCACAACAATGCGGTGTATGGTCGGAGCAGGTGCCTGCAGGCTTTGGGTGTGCTGTGGGAGGTACACAGTGAGAAGAGTGCCTTGAACCTCTCTCCCAAATGCAGAAGCTGGCCTGCCTCCACGTCTATCATGGCATTGTTAGAAGAGCTGCTTTGGTAAGCACACGATCTAAAATCCACACACTGGTTCTGTGTATGTGCACGCCACAAACCCTCATGAAGTGGAAGGAGCTGTGCCTTCAGCCTGCGCTTTGGCACGTGATACCCAACATCTCTGCAGTCTCTGTGCCTTCTCCCCTGCTGCTGTGACACTGGAAACCATCATCAGCCACAGAGAAGCTGCAAGAATTAATTCTGGAAAACTTGTCCTTGGGCAGGTGCTTCTAAAACAAGGACTTAGGTATTCAAAGAGACTGGAGGAGGTCAGAGTCTTGCAGTCAGAAGGAGGTTCCCACAAATTACAGTTATGCACATGGAGGTGGGTGCAAGAACTTGTTAACAATTTGAAGGACACACTTTTGCTGGTGGTTCGGGGGCTGATGGAAGCAGCACTTCTTTTTTCTCTTCAGAATCTGAGCTTTCTGAGCAGAGCTTACTGTCACAAATTTGAAAGGGATTTCTTTTATGCTTCCTACTAAGGATCTCCAGAAAGGACATGCTCACCATCACAGCAGAACTGCATGCAGTTTCTCTTGATCTAGGAACAGTGGGGGGAAAGAAGTTTGACTGCTTTATGAATCACATTTTAATGACCTGGAAGGCAGAGAATTTCAGAAACAACTTGTGCCTGTCTCCTTTTACACTGCACATAACCAGGCACTGGACCAATGCTTGTCACTTTTGTAGTTGCTATGTCTTAAAACAAAACTCAGTATAAACCAAGAAGATTAAGTGCCCTAACTAACAAACCATGGCCCTGCTGTGTTCTCTTCGAGTTTCCTACCATGTCTATCACCTGAAAGCCACTAAGTCTCTTCTGCAGCAGGATGCTTATCAGGAAGGAGGGATATGAGAATTACCAAAATCAATCACAGCCAATTCATTCCCAAGTGTCTCCAAGCAGCCTTCAACAAAACACAAATGGAGTAAAGGGAACAGAGAGACAACAGAGAGAAGAAACAGAGAGACACATGGCCAGCTCCTATAAAGCTAGGCAGCTCCACTGCGATCAGATGAGGTGCATCAGCCTACCAGGAGGGCTTTAATTCAAATTCATTACTCAGCTTCGGGTCCAGCATATCCTATCTGGAACGTGAACAGCGACTTGTACAGTCTGCCTGGCCCCTTTCATCACAGAAGATTTTAACACTCTGGGAGGATTGATTTACACCCCAGCACAAGGCAGTTGGTACCAGAGCAGAAGGCATCAGCTGGTTTAGCAGCACGCAGGCCAACTGCAAATGGAGGAAGCTGTAAATGCAGGAGAAACTACACAGCTTTTCTCTCCAGACTCAAAAAAGGTCACTAGAATTTGTCCAGAACATCACGACCTTACAGCCAGCATGAGAAAAGATGCCAGAGGTTTCAAGTACCTTTTTGTAATTGTTATCTGACTGTTCTGCACCTTCTTTTACATGGAATGCACATATTCCCAACACAACAGATAACACTATGCCAGACACCTAGATGTGTTAATTATGGAGTTTTAGGACAGATTTGGCATTCCTACCTTGCAAGCTGCTGTACTTCCCTCTCTTTACTTCGTTCCTCAGAGACATCGTGCCATACATGCCCAGATACCTTCCTTAGTTGCTTATTGCCAGAGGGCTTCTCTCATCACAGAAGCCAAGAAACCCCTAGCACTCTTGCACCCACTCTCCCAGGAGCAGCTCAGACCCTGGCAGCAGGTCTCGGCTCTGGTTTCAGCTCTCAGACACCGAAGCACCTTCCCCAGGTCTGAGCAGGCAGCGCTCCTGCCTTCCCATCTCAGCCTCCCACAGGGAAACCCAACACCAGGAGCAAGAACAGGATCAAATCCCTGATGGAAAGCTCCAGCACCTGCCTTCCATATGGGCACAGAGGGATTAATTACAGCTGCAGCAGGTGACTGAGTATTCATAACCTGAGCCAGGACACTGGCAAACAGATCTCTCTACTGGGGGATCATCAATTATGCAAAGAGGTACATAGTTAGTGTAGCTTGACCCACCCATGGGGTTATTAATTCTCCATCTCATTACCTCCAGCTGAAGGTCTGCTGGTAGTTGATTCATATCCCTTGAGATCCCCCCTCTGAGCTCCCCTTTCATCATTTATGTAAAAATATTTGGCAAGTACTATGGGACTGAGAGAAGCAGAACTTCCATTTCACTAGTGGGGAAACAGAGAATTCTTTTCCACAAGCAAGGTCCACTAATTCACAAAAACCTGCAGAAGCTCGGATCTAAAGGCAAGCACCATCAGCCTCTGTGACTACACTCTGCTCACTGGATGACACAGTCTTGGCACACGTCAGTAAGCAGGAATAGAGAAGCGAGTTGTGAACCACGCAGCAGTTCTGGAGTGAACCAGCTTTAAACCATCACCACAGGAGAGAATTCATCCCCATATTGTGTCAGCTGAATGTGTCTAATAATTAATAGGGAACAGGAGATGCAGGTGTTTTTCAGTGCTGGAGAATGTCTGACACAGCAACCTTAGAAGCGAAGGTTTCCTCATTACAGATTTTTTCCTCCCGAGTATATAAGGACTCCAAAATTTCATACTGACAGCATCCAAACCAGACTTCCATCCCATGCCCTGTGTTACTCTGTTGAGGGTATTGGTCAGAAGGCCAGTGAGATGATTTTGGTAGCCTTTGGGACTGGTGAAGATCAGAGACGTTTCATACAGGCAACCCTGCAGTTACACAGTGGAGTTTCAGTCAAGGTTACCCAAGTTTCATTGGAGCTGTCTAGAAGTAAGAAGTTCTAATTCAGTTTCCCAGTACAAATACATACCCACCACAGAGGAGAAGTTTGCAATAACCGTTAGAGGCTTTCAGCTGTAAGAATTCCCTGCAGCCTTTCCACCAGCCCATTAAGAAACCTCTTATTTTTAATACTGAACAAATAGATGCTGTTTCCGCAATGGCTGTGCTATGAATAGCTTTCAGTTTTTTTCTTCTTTAAATAAAAAACAACTTTCCAGATGTACTTAGAGACATTCCCCAAGAACCAGACTTCAGACTGCCTCAGGAAGACTGGATCCAGTCCCAGCTCCAACACCAATTCCTGCTGACCTGAGGCAGTTCACCTCACTTGCTGCTGCTCACAGCAAGACCTTTACAGGTCTCAGTAGTGCCGTAAAGGTTAATTATCCGAGGCCGTATGTGTTCAGAAAGACATCTACATGTCAGTTGTTAAGCATAACAGGACTGGTTAGACACCAGCTTTTAAGAACGGGTTTAGATGCTACTTACCATGTCAGTAAATAATATTCTGAGAAAATGTGGATTTTTTAAAAAAAGATCTTGGGATATTTAAAAGCATAACTCATTTTTCTCTAACTCACATGGACATACCTCTCAGGCAGATAAGCAGCAATGCAAAGAAATGCAAATGGAAAAGCAACAGGCACATACTAAATAGGGCAGACATCAAAAAAAGCAAATCACAAACTTGTCCAGAGGTGGCTGCAATGGTCCAGAAACATTTTGAGTGTCTGCATCGTATCCTACTTCAGTGGTAATGATCCTGCTGCTGCTTCTTTATAGCCTTTGCTCAGAGATGTGGTGGGAGTAGTGCTATTGATTTCAGGGGGTCAAGAAAGTCCTATAGACTGGCAACTGTTTGCTAGTCCAGTCATGTACTTTGATAAATGAACATCCTGCAGAAATAATTCTGTGCAGGACCATGCAGCTCCAGGTGGACAAAATGAGCATCACTATTAATAACTAGATTACTTAGGCTGCAGTCTCGGAGCTTTTGCTCCTCGGAATAATACTTCAAACTGAAAGAAATGTCTTTGCTTTTCTGTATGCATGTGGCACTCCAGCACCTCTGTAAAACCTATGCTTGAGCAAACCACAATGGCAGACCTCTGTCCCCAACAGTCAAACTCTACATTGCCAATTCCAATAATGAGAATTACGGAGATGACACAGCTAAAACGTGATCCATCTACCAAAGTAAGGATGGAAAAAAGAAGTGTGCATTTCTGCTCTAGCCTCAGTGCTTCACACAGCTGTACAGCCATGACAAGAGATGGGTTCCTTCCTGACGGCTCCTGGTCTCAGGGCATGACCGCACACATGCTCATGTCCTACGCCATGCCTTAGAATAGGTGCTAGCATCTTTTCTCAAGCAAGGCATTGCTAGCAGATACTCATCTCCCCTCCTTCCCTCTCCCTCCACCCTGCCCAACTAATCACCAGCAAGGCTTTTCACCCTCTCTTAATTTTCTGTTTTGCTTCATACCACCCTGCCAGTTTTGTGCGTCTTTTCTGTGCACGACTGAGGCAGCAATCCACGCCAGAATCTTGCAGCAATATGTAATTAATTGCAACTACTCTCACAGAGGCTACAATTTGAGCTGTTCAGCCAGACATATACACTCTGCAAATAACGGTTCCAAATCACTACTCCTATTTAGCAAGCTGTCAAGGTCCTGGCTGTTCTTTAGCACATTAAAGCTGAGAGCATAACATGGTTTTTAAATCAGTCTATGAAGCATACTATGGGTTTGTACAGCATGTAATACTTTATCTAGAGCAACACAGCCCACAAGGGCTTTTCACTTTAGAAGCGTAAACCACTATTGCTTGAGCAGGAGAATTAAATCCATTAGAGCTGAGGGAAGAAATCTCAGGAAGCAAAGGGTCTGGATCTTACATATGCAGAGAAGAGGCTGGAGTCAGTGCAGTAGCTTCCCTGGTGAGAAAGCAATGGAAAGGACAGTGCAGCACCAGAGAGGTTAGGAGTTCCTGGGAAAGTGATAGCAAGGAGAGCTGGAGCTTTCACTCAGTTTTGCACCACCGCTATTACTAGAACAGTGATAACATCGTGCATTAAACAATTAGCAACTTCAGACCATGCATTCCCAGCACCAGCTCAGTATCGACCAATCCCTCAGGCTGAAGTGGGCAGCTGATAAGAAACTCCACTTGGGATGCACAGTGGGTGAGCTCATTGCCTTGTCGATCATCTGGGGAAGGAGCAAAGGTCTAACTCATGCCGCAGGGATGCGAGGTTTTGCCTAGAAAAGGCAGATCTCGGTGAGGTGGAGCACCAGTACTTAGCACAGCCCTTTGGCTGCCCATCTGGAGACCTCCATTTCTATCTGCTCAGGTCAGAGGCAAAATAAGTTCAGCAGTCTCGTTCCTCCCAAAAGCAGCCAGTACAATATGACACAATTGAGTATGATGTATAGTTCTCCTGGGCCAAAGCCCAGAGCTGAGAGCAGACAGAATGCAGGTGACCATCACAACATACTTGAGGAGCTGGTGGAAAGCGCATGGCCAGAGCAGATACACCAGCTGAGCTCAGGGAGCCAGTTTTTCTTTTAAATAAAAAGAATTGAGGTATCTGGAAGGAGACTTAAATCTTCCAGAACCTTTGAGGGTGCTCTGGATTGAGGGTCTGGGATTTTTTCTTCAAAGATACATCTACATCCAAGAGTATGAACACCCTCCAACCACCTACAACACATCTTCCTGACAAGTGCTTTTCCCTTCACACATCAGAGGGAAAGAAATACCCACCAGTTGCATGGCTGTGCAGTGAGATTCTGGGGAGTCACCATGAAGAGCTGCAGGAAATACAGCAGAAGACACAGAGATACTAAGAGAAGGTGACTTGAAACTGGGAATCTGGAAGAGTCACACTTTGTGCCCTGAACAGTAAAAAAGCAGAAACAAACAGGAAAACCAAGAAGAGGCTGAGGAAGGGCAGTTCCATCTTCCTAATCTCATGCTTAAACTTCTTATTATCGGGTTATTCTGGGATAGCCACTTGCCAACACCACCCTCATCTGATGACAGTGATAAAGAAGATAAAGCTGAGGCCACCAGTGTATGTCCCTTGAGATTTGCAGGTGATGGTATGTGCCACTTCACCCCACATGGTCTTTGTCTTAGTGGGGTCACTCCTAGGGTCACAAAATGGCATCAACAGATCAGGAGCTCGAAACAAGTCATGGATATAATTGATGGATTAATTCTCAAGAGAGGTTGTACTGCAGCTATTTTACAGGTAGGAAAAACAGGGCACAGGTACTCGGCTGAGTGTTCCAGCTCCCCACTTAAATGATGGGAAATCCCTGTCAGCTCTGGCAGGAGCAGGCTCTAAATGAAAGGCCACGTGGCGCACCAACAGCAGAGAGGCACTTGGTACAGATCTGACCACTGCTCATCATGGATGAACTAAACAGCTGACCAATTTTGAGGAAGGGAGAGGCGTTATGCCCCATTTTACTATTGAGAACAGTGTCACAGGAGTTTAAGGGAGTCACCCCAAGACCGAGTTGCACCAGCGCCAGTGTTTCTATACTGGCCAGAGCACCCTTAAACTGCACCAGTCCTGCAGGTGGGGCAAGCACCCACTGCTCAGCATGCTCTGCAGCCCCTCCACTGAAGCCCAAGGCAGAGACACAGGTACTCCCATGCTGGGCCAGGGAATGCAGCATCCTGCAGGGTATCGCTCCATTTCCCAAATACTCAAAGCTGGGAGTCTGCACCTTTAGAAATGCACCAGGCTCAAGCTTGATGAAAATCTCATTGCCAATAAAGCATCATCAAGAAATAATCCACTTCTCCTTTTCCACTCCCTCCCTTTGCCTAGGAGAGAAGAGAGCTGAGCATCTAAAGCCCTTTTTTCATACTAATGCTGAAGTGGCTGGGGAAGGCATGGTTTTATTAACAGATGAGATCTTTCTATCTCCCTCCCAACCCCCCTTAAAAAGAAGATGGGGGAAGAAAAGGAGACAAAAGTAAAAGGAATGGAGGTGGAGGAGGGTTGAAAGGAAACATCCATTTCAGAGAGCTCACATCAGAGCATAGAGCTGAGCTGCAAAGAGGACAAAAAGCAGATATGAAATGTCATCAAAGCTTGTTCAAGAGAGTGACCGTCTCTCCCTGGGTCTCTTCCTCAGTCTGTCTCTGACTTTCCCTGGGGAATGCAAGAACACATCCCAGCCTGAAGAGCAATTGCACTAGGGCTTTGGGGTTATTTTTAAGATAGAGTCATTATGGCTTTTGTGACTCACTGACTTGTAATGGTGGAAGTATGTTGTTTGATCTGCAGACACAGACATCCAAATAAATGTTAAAAAAGGAAAAAAGGATCCTGAGGAGGGGGAGATATTCCACAGGAAATAGCAAGACAAAAAGAAGATGGTTGAGTGGAGCAGGGTCTCATGCTGACCCACAAGCATAGTGCCAGTTCTACCCTTTGTTTTAACCTCACATTTTTAACAGCTCCTCACTCTTGATGTCCTTGGCTTCCCAGGGCCCATTATGGGGCAACCATGGTATTTAATGGACAGCAGTGTACCCAGGGATGTACAGGGATTGGGGTAGATAGAATCATAGGGATAGATATGGATAGATAGGGATGATCTAAATAAAAAAATAAACCAGACTGAGAGCAGTCTCTGAAACACACTTCCTTTCCCAAGGGCCTTTTATAAACCCAGTTTGTCCTTTCACAGCTCTTTTGCCATGGATGGTTCTGGGCTGGTTTTCCTGGACAGGAGTGGCAATAGGAGAGAGCTGGCAAGAACAGCCAGAGTGAGCCTGCAGGATGCTGCTGGGCATGCAAATGCCAAGGCAGGATCAAAGTATTGCTTATTTGATAACTTCCAAGTGATATTCCTAAATTAGAAGCAGCAGTGGCACCAGGTACATTTCAGCCACAGCATGACTTGAAGGCTGATTTTCTAACATAGGCATGAAGAAGCCACTCTGGTGGCTTAAAGACCACAGCACTGCTTTTTCTCTAAGGCTACAGAAGCATCCAGAGCTAAGCCTAGCACATGGATTTTCACTGGTCTTTCACTCTTCTTCACTTACATAAGGCAGCAAAGCCGAGCTGCCCTGGTTCCTGCTCCATATAAATCATATGGCCAGGGAGTGAATATATCATTTTGACAACGAGCTAATATTTCTGGGTTGCTATTTCTGTTCCTTTGTTTGCCCAGACACAAATAATCAGCCCTTTGTAGTTCCCAAATCACAACGTCTGTGTTGCATGAGATCATATTTGTGGGTTTGGACACATCTTTTTTTAATAGCTCCTATTGAATTCCCTCAACTCTGCACTTCCCTTCCTCTTGCTCTCAACTTATCAACCAATATCAAACGGAGTCCAGGAGCTATGCATATACATACCCCCTGTGTTTTTAGTAAGGCTGGAGGAGATTGTTTGCATTATGTGGTAACTTTGGCGGGGTGAAGTGGAGAAGAGAGGCGGTACCTGACAAATAAGAGGCTGCTGGAGCAGAGGTGGCCACAGCAGGAGCTGACAAACCCAGCAGCAGGAGCAGAAAAGATCAGAAAGAAGTGACAGTAACAGTAGGGACAAGTTAGGCTGAGACTTCATCTAGGCAAAGACAATTAAGTCCTCACTTTGTACATCATGATCACCCCAGAGATAACACCAGGTTGGGAATACAGAGCAGCAGCAGCTCAAAAGAGAAAATCAAAAGAGAAAAAAGAGATCGTTTACCTCCAGGTAACTTTGGAAGAAGGGCACAGGGATGCCAGAAGCACATGGGCAGTGCTGGCTCACCCTCAGTGCTCAGCACACTGGCCCTGGAGCCTCTGGGGCCAGGAATGGAGATCCTAGCCTATAGAGACCCTGCCCAGAGGGTTTCTGTATGTTCATACCCACCCTCTTGAACCACGGGACAGCTGACCACACCAGAGACCCCAGACAGAGACTGTCAACTGTTTGGGATGGCCTCTAACTGCAGCGGGAGGCTTTCCCAATGCTGACACTGCAGAGGTGTGAGGCAGAAAGCCAAAATCATACTTAGGGTGCAGCAAAACTTAGAGAAACAGATTTTAGAGACACAGATGCTAACTCACTCAGAAACAAATTTCCAATTTCCTGGTCTTGCCACAGCTGGAGTTTTCAAGAGGAAAAAGGATCATAAAGCTCTGAAGGAACAGAAATCTCCACTCTCCATGCCAGCTCACATCCTCCCTATAGGACCATAAATACCATATCCCCTAAACATGTGGTATGCAAACAGGAAAACACTAAATCACAAGAGCTAATTAGCAGTCTCTATACAGCATGTTCTTTACAAGAGGGACTCCCTTAAGTCCGTTTCTCTAATCAGCATCTCTGCCTTTTATAAGGAACAGAGGAGGTGGGAGCCTGATGGTCCCAGCAGAGGGACAGGGTCCAGCACAAAGGGCTGCCACCAGTTGCTCAGGCACATGGGTCCAGCTCAGCTGTCCCACAGCAACAGGGACTGTCCATAAAAAGAGCTGACAAGATTTTAAACAACTGCTACCAATAATCTTGCCTCTCTCCACATTTTTCACTGACAGACTTCAGTTTGTTTTCATTTCTTTAATTGATCTTATTGAATTCCCTATAAATAGAACTAGCAAGCAAAGAGCATCATGCAGGAGGGTCAGAATGCCAGTGCTAGAAGCAAGATGCCCAAAGGGAGGAACGACAGGAGCTCATGGATTCGCAGGGGAAATGAGTCATCTCCAACTTTCCACAGAGACCAGGCCAGCATGGCATGAGGACCAGCGGTGCTACACAAGACCTTCTTATCCTGAATTTGCACCACTGTCACCAGTTGAGCCTCGGGCCCTATTTGTGGTTCAATGCTATTAAGAGCCAAGCTACCGTCCTTCAGAGTACATGGACAAGTCCCACAGCGCTCGTCTGCAGGAAGATTTTGGCCTCTTCTACACACACGTCACTCGTGTTGGCAGAACTCCAATTGACCTCGATGGACGAGAGACGCAAAACATCTGCACCCGAACAACACTTTTCAGCAAACATTTTCTTCTTAAGGAAAAATGCAAGGCTGAGTTGCCCTGTGTTCCCATGCTGGTCACCAGTATACAGGAGGCATCCTGCTGGACTGCCCTATCCAAAATAACCACCAACCAGTTCATAATACTCATCCCACCTTGCTGTCAGCACATCACCTCCCCAAAACCTTGTCACATCAGCTCCATGCTCTGGATGGGTCACTCATGAGGAGCCAGTTGGATGCAAGGGTCAGAGAGGAGAGACTTCATTTCATCCACATCTTCTGCTTGTCTAAGACATGTCTATGGGCCTGATCTAGGATTTTAACTGTACAAAGCTGGCAACTGCTTTATTCTCATTTTTTGAGATGGGAAACCAAAGCAGAGCAGGAATAAGTGACCCACCTAAGTTCATACTAAAAGCAGGAGGCAGAAAAGAGGCAGTCTCAGAGCAAGCATCCTTCCTCTGCCACTGCAAAAGAACTGGCAAGTAATCATAAGGGAGACCCACCAGGAATGCACCAGGCACACAGCTTTCCAAAGTAGTGGATAAGGCAAGGACAGCACAAGGGATGGGTCTGAAGTGCTCATCAGGTGTCAACAGCCCTGTCTGAAAACCTGCTCAGGTGTTTGCTCAGGTCCTGTATGTTGTACTCTGGTTCCTGCAGTGCCAGGAACGCTCCCCAAAGGCCACTGCAAGAACTCCACATCAGCTTCCCATACTCAACAACAGGGCATTAAGAAAAATAAGGCATAAACAAACATGGGGATATTTGTGGATATATGGATAAATATTCATGACACTGATGCGCAGCCCCACAAGCAGAGCCAGGAGGCAGAGAAACTGCAATGTTAACATGTCCCAACAGCAGCTTTCTCCCAGTAACAAATCAGAAAATTTATGATACTTCTCACAAGCTGGTCAGAAAGCTATCCATAAACAAACACATGGAACATTAATTGACTGCAAAGTACTTTTATTTTCACTAATCATTGTTACAAGAATGATTAGTTTAGATCTAGTAGAGGGCTGGGATTTTTTACAGTCACTATCTGATAACCATATGGAAAACTTGAAAGCATTTTCCCAAATAATACCCTGTGAAGTACTCGCTGCAAATTAATATTTCCATTATAGTTGCACTCAAAATTAAAACTGAGACACAAATTAACATGGTGCCAAGTTGAGGTGGAGAACTGCAGCAGAGAGGGAAGCTGAGTGACCTAACCAAAGGCACCTAGTAAATCAGTTGCAATGCAAAGGATATGGTAAGCCTGCTCTCAGCTGTACAGAACTAATCCAACTGCACAAAAATAAATGTCTTTATTAACAAAATACCCAATGATACAACTGTGCTTAAAGAAAAGTACTGACCATCCAGTGTCCAAGAGTATTTTGAGTAAGGGGGGGTCCCTCTTGTGCCATCCCTACCATTGGAACCCCTCCAGCGTGGTCCTGAACTGGGCCCACTGAGTGACCTGTGTTGCAGCACAGACATGTATTGTTACTCCATCAAAGAGAGAAGCTAAAACAGATGAGGATCAATTGCTGCCCCAAACATCACACTGGGAATCTCTCTCAGAGCCAAGCACAACAAGCAGAGCCCCCGATGCCGTGCTCAGGCAACCCCTGACCTACTGCTGCTTATATACGATAAATTCCATAGTTTTGTGGTTTGTTATTTTTTTTAGGAATGAAAATAATCCTTGCACACACACACAGGGATCACAATGCCATCTCCAAACAAACAGCTCGCTGGCAAGGAGCTTTGTTAACACAACTAATGTGCTGAATTATGCACACAGTTTGCCTGACCACATGTTGAAGTTACAGAGATTGCCTGGAGCCCTCGATCCATTTTTAAACCAGGCTCTTTGCAGGCTGCATTCAAACCTTCCCACCAGCAGCAACGTTGCAAGGGCACAAGAAAGAGGCTCCTTTGCCAGCCAGCAGCTCCAGAGAGCCCGGCTGCTCCACTCTGAGCTGGTGCACACAAGGGGATCCACGTCCAGCACAGGGCAAGGGGATCTCCTGGATTGCCCTAGTGCAGACCACTCTTTGTGGGCAAGTAATGTAGCTTATCTTTGGCCCTTTTCTTTTCTCCATCCATACCCATCACAATTCTTACCTCCAGCACAGAGAGGGGTATGCTATTCCGAATCACTTATCTGCCAATTTTCATTGTCAATCATAAGCCTTTCAGCATCCTGTGTTTCTTTGCCTGACACATGGTAAAAATAACCCAGACTGCAAAGATTGCTTGATGTTTATAGGACACTGTGGAAACTTACAGCTCACAATAATTAACTTTAAATAAAATGTTAATCTGCAGTAAATACAAAATAGAGGACAGTGTGGGGAAATGCTCTGAAATCCACTGGTGGAAGTCAGTGCATTGTAGGCACAAATTTGTAACATCTATTAATGGAAGAACCTTGGTGGATTAAAAGTGATAATAATTATCAACATTAACCACATAAAGCTTAATTGACTTCAAATTTCTTCTAAAGCTATTTTTCTAATGAAGTAGCTAGAAACTAATCAGAGCTGGCTGGATGGCTTATCAGGGGACAGCCACAGTCGGCAGGATTAGCTGCTTAGCACCAGAGCGTGATTCACCCCGAGGAAGAACTGATCGTCCTTCTCCGCATCAGGAAGGAAATTTTCAGCAGTCGACTCTTTGTTGCTCTTTCATCCCCTTCCCAGACACCAGCAGCTCAGCCTGGGGCAGGCAGGACACTTGAGGGACCTGTATGTGAAGCTGTCAGGAACCAGTTGCTCTTTTTATAGCTCCACAATTTGCTTGTGGACACGGGCAGGGGCCTTACCTCCCCGGTTTGTTTCGAGTTTTTTCTTGCTTTAGGTGACGTTTACTTTTGATGTCTGCAGAGAAACGCTTCACTTTGCCACCCTTACACACAAAGATGTACATGTTGTCCATTCAAAGCTGACAGCTCTGAAACCAGACATCTTCCTCTGGGTTAAGAGCCTTTTCCACAAACTCCTTCTGCAAGTAACGATTTATTCCACATTTTGCAAGATGACTTGTCAGACTCTGAAGACTGTCTAATATTGCAACTGCTCTGCAACACCAGCCATGCTCCTTGCTGGAATAGAGAAGAAAAGGGTCCTACAGAAACTGCCCCTTTCTGTCCCGTGAACCTAAGGGCAGCCACAGGCTCAACCTGGCATGGAGTGTAAAGGAACTTCTAGACAAAGTGAACTTCATGTTTGCAGCAGTCTTTCCCAAGCCTGAACACACAGCTACCCCACCAGCTGTCTGGCTTCTGTCACTCTCCACTGTATCTGTCCCTGCTGACCCATCATCCAAAACGCATCCACTGGTGTCCACACTACTTTGTTAGCCCCCGGGGATCCCACTCGCTCGTTTATTAGAGCATCCCTCTCCCCAGTGGGACATTAGCAGCACTCCTTTGCCCAGGATGCAGTTCCCCCATGCCCAGGCACTGCTTGAAAAACCGCATCACCTTGCATTGCTCTGAACATGCTCTTCTCAACCCCAAATGAGACAGCACAAACACATTCAACACATCGGCTGGTAGTGGAGGTTGCTCGGCTGTGCCCAGGCTGATCCATGCCACATCAGGTGAGGTTGGCACAGGGCCGTCATTGCCAGGAAGCCACCCCTGGTGGATGCTGCACCATTGCCACCAGCACCAGCAGGGTCTATTCCCAGTGAACACCAGGGGACCGCCAGCTGGAATAACGAGGATGACGTAGCTCATCATCTGTCCCTCCCTGAGGAACAATACAGCCTTTCAGCAATAACAGTTAATTGAGAATTAATATCCTTATCATGGCACGGTGTCACAGTGTCACACACCCCCAGTCCCCTGCCTGGTTGATGGCTTTTGTCTGACATCACCATTTTTTCCCCGCACAGCAGCAGTCAATCAGCTATAACAGCAGTGGCCCTCATCAACACCTCCCAAGAGAATCTGGGAAGGACGTTCCCACCCCACCCGTGCTTCTCCCTCATCTGCCCCTCATCATCCTCAGGGACTGGGAGGTGTGGATTTTCCAGTCATTGCACAAATCCCACAAAATGCCCCTCATCATCCTCAGGGACTTTCCAGTCATCGCAAAAATCCCATTCACGCTGGCTCGGAGAGCCTCCAGGAGAGCAGACAGTTTGTTATGGAGAATCCAGATCACGTTTTTCCTCCCTGAACATTATTTTGTTTGTACCCTCTCCACCCGCCTGTCCCTTCCTCCCTCCCAGCCAAGCTGGCAGGAAGCTCCACAGGGTTTTTTTGCCCCTGACCAGATGTTTCATCTACTTCTGTTGCTACAAGACACACTGGTCAAGTCCCGGTGACACGCAGCAAATCCTGAGCTGTGCAGCTAATGACTAGTGTCTGCATCCAAGATTAATCAAGGAGGTGGGAAAAGGCACAACCAGCAAGAAAGCACAAATCTGCATTTCTTATTGTCTTGTGCTAACAGCAAAACATTTATTTCCCAGGATTTCCAAGAGGTGGAAGAGGTGAGTGGATTGCTCGGCACCTCCTGTTTACCGGGCTGAGTGGGGAGTAGGGTTAACAGAGAATTTCTTGCTCTACACCGAAGTATTATGTCCTGGAAGAGATCCAAGGAGCCTTTGTCTTCAAGAACAAAAGGGACAGCTCCCCATTTTCGGGGAAGCTCTGCACACTGTGACATGGCTCACGCCAGCAGCATCACCACACAGTGATGTGACACTTCCCAGTGATGGAGCTTCTGCCACTCACTGCACCCCACTGCCACCCCCTTTTCTTGTGGCCCTGGACCATGTGCCATGCTTTCTTCCAGCCTGTCTTCTCCATCTCCAGTGCTGCCCCTGCACCATTCCGGCCATCCCACTGCAACACGCTCCCTCATCCCCTTCCAGCCCTCTTGGCTCTGTTGTTCTGATGATCCACAGCTGAAAGTGCTGCATCTCAGAGCAGCCTTGGCAGTTCAAGAGGCAGACAACATACCTCCAGGCAGCCCACGCTGCTCTGAAGTCTGTGAGCCACCAGGAGGGACTGAAGCCAGCCTGTCTCATTGGGCGCAGCAGCTTCCTAGCGTGGATCTCCAGCAATGACAAAACCTCCAACAAAAGGCCTGCTCAGTTGCCTACAGAGACATGAGGGATGGCAGCCAAACCACACGCTTCTTGTCCAGTGCTCAACCACCTGCAACGTGTCCTGTGTATGGAGACTCATGCACAGAACTGAGGATCCTCTGGGCTTACCATTGACCTCTTGCCGTTTCTTCTCCCCCACCCCACGTTCCTAGGTGGACCCAGAGATGAATGTCATGCCATTCTGGAGGACAAGACTCACAGAAGTTGCCCCACACAGACAGAAAAGGAAGGCACCTTTGAGAGTTCACAGCCAGATGGCTCCCATAGGAGATCCATTCCCAAAAGCAACATCTGGAGCCTTACCAGCAGCTGGCCTGCTCCCTCCTGAGGACAACTGGAGGTATTTAACATCAAAAAATCAGGTCTTATCTATCCTTTTTCCTCAAAGTCTGTGCAGCCATCAGGGACTTTAGTAGAAGGATATTTGAAGCAGCAAGACCAGAGCAACTGCTGACTGTTGGTAACTCTCTGCTTCACTTTTTTTCATAAGTTCTTATTTTACACTCCTGCCCCTTGTTTTTCTCATGGAGGAGAAATGATCTGTTGACATCCTCACGGCAAAGAAAGCTCCCAGTGGACAACTCTTCCTGAGAGACTGCAACAAAACCAACCTGACATGGCATATTTAATATTTGTAAGGCTGGGGAAGAGTAAACGTGGAGAAAAAGAGCAGCAGTACCTTAAAAAAGACCCAGCAGCTTTTCAGGTTTTATAACAAAGCAAAACAGCAGGCACGAGTTACCCCACAAGTCACCTTTAGGCTACAGCCATCTATTTTTAATGACAAGGCTTAAATAAATTATTTATCACTGTTGTCTTAGTGTAACCATCAAATTACAAAGCCTCCTGGAAATAAGAGGCAAGAGGGAACAGGAGGAGATCCCAGTTGCCCAGGATAATGTATCTCCCATACAGGCTGCTGCTACAAGGTGTGACTTTCCCAGACACTGGGGATGCCCACGGGGCTCACAGGGATGGATTATAACAGCACCAGCATCCACCAGCTCCCATTAATCTCACAGGATTAGTGTTATTTCCCTGCTTCTGTGGGACAACTCCATCTGTGGACGTCTGCAGAGAGTCGAGCATGGAAAGGTCATTACACCTGCGCTGAGCAGGGAGGGGAGAACCCCTGCCAAAAACTATTGCCTATCTGGGCTGTCTTCCTTCCTGCCACAACATTCCAGGGCCAGTTCACATGTTTCCCAGGATAGAGGCTCCCACACACACATCTCGTGGTCCCACCAGGGACCCCAAACTCCCCTGTCCCTGCCCCGTGCTTTCCTGAGCCACACACACTGGCCTGGGTGGGCATCCCCAAAGCCACACACAGGGCTGTCAGCTCTGATGCTTGTTAAGGAGATGTCCATTTCCTGCCTCTCCATTTTCCTTATTTACAGCCACTAAAAAATTTGCTTCTTCATGGAGCTGGGCCAAAACCAGCAAATTAGTGCTCCTTCCCCCTCCTGAGGGCCCGGAGCCCAGCACACAGAGAAGGCATTACAACTATGTAACCTGGGGTCACATTTCACCCTGGACTCAATTAGCAAGGGTTAAAAATGGAACAAGTCTTTACTTTCCCATAGGAAAGTTGTTCTCTGTAGCCCACTGCCTCCAAAGGCCTTCTGACACTTCTATAGAGCACAGCAGCATCCTCGGTTCCAGCTCATAGGGATTTTCCCCAGAGTGCCTTCTATGCTGGCAGCTCCCCAGTAGACAACCCTTCTCCAAGCCACTACATCCTGCTCATGCAAAGCACCCCTGGGTGACTGGTCCTGCTGTTGAGGGAAGCCTTCAGACAAGAGCAGCAAATACAGCAAACTCTCCACACCCCTCAACCTCCTCTCATACATATGGGTCCAATAAAGAGGTCAGAGATGGCAGCAGAGAGGACCCAAAACTCCCTTCAGCCCCAGCTTCTGCCCAGCACAGGAGGCACTAGAATGCGCAGAGGGAACGTGCAGCCACAGCCAACTCCAGTTTCTGCAAGAGCAATGCAGGGAGGGAATTTTAAACCCACGGCTTGAATATAAGCAGAGGAAACCCAGAGTATGCTGAGGGTCGGAAAATGTGAATGCAGAAAAGGTGAAACCCCATCTGTACATACAAGTGCCTCATCACCTCAAGCCTCCTGGGACAGAGGAGTCTGTTGAGCAAGAACTGAGCAGCTGACAACCTCCTCTCCCCTTCCCCAAACACCCAACAGGCCTCAGCTCCAGGGAACACTGTGATCACAAGCAGCACATCCAGCTACCTGCTCATGTTCGAAACACGCCTAAGCCATGCCAAGTAGGTGCAAGTGTCCTAGATGAAGCATGGGCTGGCAATCATGAGACCTAGAAATAATTGCTGCCTTGCACTGTTTTGCTGTCTGGGCCCAGGGAGGCCACCCAGACCCTCAGCATTAGGTCCATAAGGAACCAGAGTGGTACACAACCTTTCCAGGGGGTGGCAAGGGTCAGATGCAGAGCTCCAAGCTGACTGCAGACTGCTTGCTGGCATCACAGTCAGTGCAGATGTGAAAATCATCCCCCTTAGAGCACAGACAGCATCTTCATCCAGCATTAAGCCCTTTGCAGCTGCCTTCAACTCCATCACAGATGTGGCTTATCCAAAGCTGCACGTCCCAGAACACCACATCTATGCCAATGCACCAAAGCACAAGGTTTTCTGTCTATGGCATCGCTCATTTACCCCCCATTGCTGCTCGTTCTGCATCAGCCATGTCTCCCCTAAAAGCTCCAAGCAATGTGGCATGCATCAGTAAAAAATGAGAGAAATATTTTGGTAGCACAGGTGTTGGAAGCAGAGCGAGAAGATGCAGCATCTCTCAGACTAGAAGGGCTGCGCCGCAATTTGGGAGTTTTTCCAGCTGGGTTGGTGGGCTCTGGAGCTGCACAAGCATGATGCCCGGGCAGAAAGGATTTACCTGCAGTTAACTGGGAGGAGAAAGAGCTCAGTCCACAGATACACAGTGATGAGTCTTCTTTAGAGACTCTACTGTTCTCTTTGTCATCCCTCTTTAACACATTAGCTCATGCAGCCACGTTGCTGCATGGAGCTGATGGAGCCCCACTTGCACGTCTCACAGCACATCCATGGACTGCGAGGCCTCATGTCCACCCTCCCCACCTCTCCTCCACACTGTCCTGTGGCAGGGCCCATTTAATGAGTCAGACACTGCTGCTGGTCAGGGGAGGGACAGTCCATCCTTGCAGATGTGCTCAGACACCCTCACCATCACCTGAATGCATCCGGGCAATGCAGAGGAAAGAAGGGGCATCACAGGACTCCAGCTCCTGGTGTTCCACTTGGGGAGGGAGCATGGGTCTCCTATTGCTCACGTGGGCAGGATGGAGGCCAGGTCTGCAGATGGTTAACGCTCACCACAAAGGTCAGGTTTCCAAGAGCTCAGCACCCAGCATAGGAGGGGTTTCAGAAAACCTGGTCCCCAGGATGCAAAGCCCATGATCCAGAATGCCTCAGAAAAACACACACAGCAACATGTATTCTCTCTCCCCCACACTCTGCAGCATATATAATTTGCACCGCAGCAAGGGGAGAGATATACATCAATGATCCTTGTTCACTTTTTCTTGCTGAAAGCTGCTGGCTACAGAATTTGGCAGCCAAGAAGCTGGTGATGCAGCTCACGCAGCCGCTGCAAAGGGAGCTCCACACGCAGTCCCATCCCCTGGCCTCTGCCCTGTAGCACACCAGGCTCATTTCTATAGCTCATTAAAGAGGGATAAAAGTAACCTTTAAAGGTTGCTTTCATGTGAAACAAGTCTAAAACCAAACAATGACTTGGCAAAGAGTGAACTGGATTTTTAAACACAGGCATTTTATTGGAAATCTTATTTCTTTCTTTTTCCTCTTTTTTTTTTTCCTTCTTCTTTTGAGCCTGATGGTGGATTATTTTTCCTTGACACAATCCCGCCTCCGCTGTGATAGATGACGGCACATTTAGCAGTGTTCAGCCAAAACTTTTTATCTCCATATGGAAGATGGATGGATGAGGACTCTGAAGCCCGCATCAATTCCTTCAAGAACAAACAAGGATCCAGCCCAGACCCCCTCCCAGGTTTGTTTGAAATACACAAAACATAGGGCAGAGGATGTGATCCTATAAAGCCCCATCTGGCACCATTTGCAGTGTTTATGGAGCAAAACGGAACAAGCACTGCCCAAGACCTCAGGCCATCTCCCTGGAAATCATAAAGGACACAGCTGTAGCTTGGATGGGCTTTGTGCTGGAGGCCCAGGACTGCCTGCACCTTCCCATGCCGGACATGCTATGTCAAGCACTGCCATAAGGGCAGGGTGGGAGGCCTGAGGAGGCGTCCCCCAGTTATCTGAGCAGGGATCACATGCAACTCCTCAAGGGCAGAGGTTGGAAGAGCCAGGGAAGCAGCCAAATGGCCCTTGTGAAAAGTAACAGGCACTGCAGCAGTCGTCACTAGGAGTGGGCAATGCAGAAGAGTCGTTCTGGATAAGCAAAGCAGAAGAGGAGATAACGAGATCCAGGAGCAGCTCCGGGCTTTGAAGGTTTCTCCCCAACATGGGTGATTTCATTTGCTGAGGCAATAGAGCAAGTAGGTGATGTTCATGACTCTGAGTCAAGGGAAACAGAGGAAATCCACCAGCATCTCATCTCCTTCTTTCTTGTCTTTACATGCCACAAGAGATGGGACCATAAGCCTTCAATTTGCTCCTCTGAATGCAGCTGAGCTACAAGCTCAGAAGTGCCACATGCCACAAGACCAGTTCCCAATCCCCAATCAGTCTCATAGGACCCCTTCCCACCAACACTGAGAAGCTGAAGGAGAAGAGGTTACAGGTAAATTTTCCTCCAGAGAAAACTTGCTGGGGGAGCACTAACCTGAATCAGGTAGGGTAGAAAGGACAACACAGGATGGACACAAGAGGTGAAGGGGGATGAGCGTTGAACACCTGTAGGAAAATGTTACAGCTACATCCTCGCGCAGGGCGCAGCAGCAACAGCCGTTACATGAAGCAACACATGCACCATAGCACACATACACCTCATTAATAATGTCTAAAGTTCCTAACACATGCCAGAGAAGTTACCTAACCAGCAATAAAAACTTCTTTGGCTCCATCTCAGGTACAAAAGCCAACACTCTTCATCTCATAAAATGCAAAAAGCCCCCAGATGTTTCTAAATCTCTGTTGGGCAGCTCAGCCCAAATGTTGTTTACCATCAAAGCAGCAGGGATTAAAACCGACCATCTAGCTGACAGATGCAGTCATGTATCAGCAGCATGATCCTCTCCAGCATCCCTCGGCACCAGAGCAGTGCGCCCTCAAGCCCACCACCTCTTGTCGTTCCAACCCATTGAACACATCTGCTTTCAATGTAATGCCAACACCTACTATCCAGCAAGGGTCGCAGGCAGGAACTGCACACACACGTACATAGAATCATAGAATCAGCTAGGTTGGAAAAGACCTTTAAGATCAAGTCCAACTGTTACCTCAGGACTGCCAAGTCCACCACAAAACCATGTCACTAATGCACATATGTATATGCAGGTAAGCATAAGATGTTGCCAACGTGCAGCATATCCACATGGACATCATGGGAAGGCAAGACCAGGGCTTGCTGCATCCGCAGGATGGCTCCTGCTATTCCCTGGGGACTCTTTCAAAGAACGGAGTTAACGTGGGTGCCCTGTGGCACACGTCTGCAGGACTAAGAATGCAGGCGTCCCAGCACTGCTCTGTGCTGCGGCAGGTCAGACAAGGTAGCCAGGGCAGCACGTGATGAGGCAGTATGTGAAGGAGCTCCACGGGGATCTCCCAGTGACAAACTCTATCCCAGCTCAATGGCTAAGACCAGGCCAAGTAAACAAGGAGTATATTTATTGCTGCTAGGAAATGCTTTCATTTCCCCCTCTGCCCCTCCTCCATATTCACTTCAATATAGCAGCAGTGAGCTACGAAACACTCCCTCCATGTGGTGCTGTTAACCATGGGAAGCAAACGCACTAGCTTGGACAGATCATTATCCCTTCATGCACAGGGCTGAGGAAGGGGGTGGTAGACTATAATGACGCTAATTAAGTCCTTAAGTGTCTTGGTAAAAAGCAGGTAAGACTTCAGCACAAGGCAGAATATTCCATTAGGGCAGGCTTCACCCTAGACACAATGCTGCATAATGGGATCCTGTAATTATGCCTGCACTGCAGAGACTTTTTAAAAAAGGAACCCTGTTTTACATTCTCTAATGCAAACAGCATGAAACGATGTTGCTTAGAAACCTTTACACTCCTACAGTGTGTGCAAAAAAGTTATTCCAGACATCTGTATTTAAAATAAAATTTAAAAACAATCCTACCGCACACACTCACATGGATCTTGGCTTCACGTTGAGTGATGAAGCCTATGAAATGTCAGAGGAAATTTAATTTAAATATAAAAAAAAAAGAAGACACATGCATTTAAAAACTTCAGCAGCTTGTTAAGTCATTTCAGGTTACGTCTGGTACTGTTCCACCTCACCCCTTCACAAAGGGCTCTGTCTCAGTGGAATGACAGTGCCATTTGTACCAATCTAGACTTAGAGGCTTCATAACTGTTCCCCCAGTCATACTGACCTCAAACACATGGAAAAGATTTTCTTTTCCAGAGAAGCCACCCAAGGTGGTTTCAGTATCAACACACACCAAGCAGAGCCCTGTCCAGGTCCCACAGTGACAGGAAAACCCACACACGACAATGATGCACAAGTCACAGTGCAGGGCACAAGACACAAACCCATTGCAGGTTACCACTGCTCGGTGGCTCTCACCAGCTGAGCAGGGCGTAGCGGGGCTGTGGTGCCCTGAAATTTCCTGCACCGAAGGCAATACAGTCAGATCTGCAGTAGCCCATAAATAGCATTTTACCAAGCACATCCAGATACTTCCTCCTGTAATTTGGGCATCGCATCCCACAGGGATGGCAGGCCCCACCGGGGAAAGCTTTGTCTCGATCCAAGTAGGCAGGCGGGGATGGCGCTTTCTGCACCCACGAAATCAAGCAAAGCAGGGAGGGACTGTTGGCTTCGCTCCACGCATCCAAACCCCCCAGCCCTGACCTGAACCCTGCACCCCATCCAGGGCTGCCACTGCCTCCCACCCACCCATCGCTCTCCCCTCCATCTCCTCCTCCTCTCCGAAAAGGTCACCCCTCTTTGCCTGGCAACGGGAACAAGCGCTCGGCAGCAGGCATGGCTGATCAGTGCGTCACAGCTGCCAGCACCCTGCCACGCTGCCACGCTGCCACGCAAAGGCCAGCAGTTACTACAGCAGGGGCTGGGGAGGGGACGGACCTCAGCTGCAGGGATGTGCCCCAGCCGCTGCGCTGGGCTTGGCACCATGCAGAACACTGAGCTGGTGCATTGCCCCTTTCCTCCTCCCCACAGGTTACAGGCTTATAGTTTTCTTATCGTTATTCCCTGCTGGCACAGGGAGATGCAAATAAGAGAGTGAGCCTGTGTGTCTTCATCGGCAGAGAAACATGAATATCCCGAGGGATGGACAGAGGTGGAACCTCATCTTTGTCCTATGGGGAAATTCTGCACTGATGGGAGACTGATTCTCATGCAAAGACCAGACTTGTCAAGATCATCTGAACTAACGAGATCTCTGCACACAGCACAAAGCAACTTTTGTCAGTGCTGTTGGTACCTGCTCTCTCAATACTCTCCAAATCCTCAGGACTAGAGTGGCCAGAAGTCATTTGGCTTAAAATCTTTCAGAAATGCCACTTTTCTTTCTGTCTACCACAAGGAACCTCCTCATAAGAGCACTCAATGGCACTAATGGCATTCTAAATGGCAGAGAAAGCAGTTTTTCTACTGATACCTGGGAAGGTCCTTGGGCTGCAACACAGATGAGCTCCTGCTCAGACACATGGTATCCGCAGGTGTTTCAGCCTCCTGCCAGGGAGCTCTTACTGGTACTGTAGGTACCTACAAGCTGGCCTCTTGCTCCCCACAAGCTGCTTCACCCACAGATACTGAGGATCCAGACCTGGAGCGTCACTCTCCCTGTCCCCAGGTTTTGCAAATTCAACAGCATAGCTCTGAGGCAGGAACCATTACCTCTGATCAACAGACCTTCACACCCCACATGGGTCACCTTAACTGGTTATTGCAAGCAGTGAAGAGCCAGACCACGGGCAAAGGAACAGAACAGAAGCATTTAACTTTCTGTTTTTCTGCTGCTGTTACCAGCCCTGCTGCAATCACAAGGTATAGAAGCCAGAAATGAACAAAGCCCTAACTTAGTCACGAGTCTTCAACTCCCCAGCTTGTCCCCAGGAAGCAGCTTTGCCTTTATCACCTCTATCATAGAACTGCCATCACCAGCATGGAAATAAAGGTGAAGGATCAGCCTCTGCACTGAGCAATCAGCTTTCTGCAAGAAAGCCCAAGGTTGGTCAGAGAAGATGAGAAAAGGTGGCAGAAGTGAAAGCCCTACACTGGAAGCACACGGACCATCTGTGACTCCAGGCAAAGTGCTGTGTCCTCAGCAGGTGAGAGGTTTCAGCTATAAGACAACATCAAGAGCTCACGAAGGGGTCAGAAAGGAGCTCACAGCAAAGGTACAGGGGTAGGCGCTATCCACAGACCCTTGGGGCAGTCCTCATCTGCTCTCCGTCCCTCTCATCCTCCCCATTGGCACAGAAAGAGCAACAAAACTGCTCTCACCTGGGCAAAAAGTCAGATAGAGCACTAAGATGCTTTAAAACCTTCTGGTAAAACATCATCAAATTTTTACATTATCCAGAAGACAGATGTTGGCCAGCTGCTGAAGACGCAGTTGGCAAATTCCCCACCACACACTGCTCTCCTCCAACTGGAGCAAACTGCAGAACACACATCCTTCCTGGGGGAACACGCACGGAGCAACAGGCCTGGGCTGCTCTCCTCATGCTGAAAGAGGGGACAACCACCTTATAGGCACGTTCTTCTTTTACCTTTGATTGTTGCTAAAAATAATCAATACAAGCTACGTGGCTCAGGCTGTTCTCACCATTGTTTATTGTGGGGTCAAGTCCAGATCAGATCGAATGTAATTTCATGTGCAGAGTGCCGCTGGTCCCCCAGGGCTCATGGCATGTGAGAGCTTGGTCGGTATCTGTCCTGTGCATCAGAGACATGCAGTGCTGATAGGCATGAGCGTGCACACTGATACAACACACTGACTGGGCCACCAGCAACTGGGAGATGAGAGGTCATGCACAGAAAAGGAAAATGGAGATAAGGACCTGGGTCTCCCCATGTATGCGCAAGAGAGAAGCTAGAAATCCTGTGATCTTTGAAATAATCAGAGAATATTCAACCCATTATACCCATACAACATTGGTCATCTCCGCTCTGGTATCTTATACAGCCACCTGAAAACACAGTATGTGCTCCCTGAATCTTCTGCTTGTTATCAAAGCTCAAGTGTAAACCACAGCAACCACATAGGGGGTTTTGCCTAACTCTAGTATGATGAGACCAGTTAAAGAGCAAGACCAAAGTCTGGGAGATAACACTACAATACAGAGGCAACTCTCACACATGGTCCAGAACAGACTTCAAAATAGCAAGGAGGTCCCATTCCTGCATGCACTTCCAATTTGGAGGGGCCCAGAGGACACCTGACTTCTTATGGATAATTAAGCAAAGTACAGGTTTCATCTGGCTGTCCTCTACATGACTAATAGGATATTTTATGGGGAGCGGGTGAATGGCCAAGAGAAATGAAATGAAAGTCTAAAATTGCTATTAGAAGTTGGATTAGCAGCACCTGCAGAGCCCATGGCATCACTTCACCTCCTGCCCCAAGAAATCAAGACTAACACCACTTCGGGCTATTTCTGCTGCACCCTATTTAAAAGCCAGTTCAAAAGACTTGATTCAATGCCCACAGCAACACAGAACATTTCCCAACCAGCTCCAGCAAAAAGTTAAGCACATGCAACCTGTTGATTAATTTGCAGGCAACAAGCAGCACTAATAAAGCCCCAAGGACCTTAATCAAGCTGTTTGCTGGATGCCAGACCAAAGCAGGAAGATGGGCAGAGCTGTCAGAGTGGATTAGTGTTTGCCCACTGGCAACATTTCTCCTGAATGAAAGCAAGCAGGGGGTGGTAAACACACACACATATGCAGCCACACAACAGGAGGGGAAATGATGTGCCTGGTGCTAGCTGGCAGCAGGTCCCAAGGCCGGATGGCTGCGGGAGCTCAGCTGCCTATGCAGGGGAGTTAATCATAGGAGGTTTTGCATCTTTGGGTTTTACATTCACCTCCATTGTTCGCAGTTCCTTCCGAGAAGCTGGGAAGGAGCGATTTCTTCCTTTTTCTTTTTTTAAAGATCTTGTGCTTTCCATTCAATAAATTTCCCTGGCCCTCATTCTCCTCCTATTGCATGGAGAGTTGAATAAAATGAAGTTGTTTAGAACTGACCCCTTTTCAAAGGGCTTCAGTGGCACACATCGGGGTGAGGACATTTTGCAAATTCAGCTAAAGTTCAAAAGGGATCATTTCCTTTCATTATGACAAGGTTTGACATGGGTGCCTTTTTCTTCCCATGGCATTTACTGTTCTGACACAGCACTATCGTGTTAATGCAGCAGAATCCAAACAAACACTCTGCCTTCCTATCCCTTAACCAGCTGAAGGAACCCAAGTGGAATCAGTGCTGGAATAAGTAAGAATTACAGATCTGAACTCCATTTCCGGTTATATGCAGGGAAATTTTTTGTCTTTTAAGCAGCTAAACTTTATTTAACCTGGCAATCTTTTTCATCACAAGTATGCCCCTATGTGCTGCCGGGGAGCATCTGTCTTGGAGTACCAGTTTAGCAGGCTGCTGTGTGTCCAAGTGGATGTAGAAAGCCTGTAAAACACCTAACTCTGTACAGGAACAAGCAGTGAAGCCCAAAAGGTATTTTATTTTATTTACTAGACCTGAACAGACCAAAACAAAGGAGCAGAGAACTGCTCAGCTGCGTTTTACTTATGTCAGGTGTATTTATGTCAGGTAATGTCAGGTCATTACCCCCACCTCAGCTTTCTGCTGTTCCAGCC
>NW_009931326.1:0-15336 GCF_000696875.1 Nestor notabilis | reverse complement strand
TGAAACGGTCTGCAGGCATTTCTGCAGCTGGTGTAAGTTGCTATAGATTCACTCAAACGAGCACAGCTTTGATCATTTACACCAGCCAAAGATGATCTTCTCCCGTGTTTACAGCTCCACCGAGCATCACAAGGGACACAAGCAGGATGTTGACACCTCATGACTTTTACCCATATGGATGAAGGGGATGGTGAGCACTAAGCACATGCAGATGCAGCTGAGGATTAGCAAAAGCAATTATGAAAAACTAGTGGAAATAATGATTCATCAGGAATTGAATCAGATGTTGTGCCCAGTCGTGCACCCAGTGGATTTGGTGACGGCAGTGAGGATGCTAGCATGATAGAGAGAATTTTCAAAGCTATTTCAAAGCAAATCCTTCCCAGTGCTAGTTCTGCAACACCACCTTTTTGTCTATTCTAACTATTTTTCAGACACCTCAGGACCTTGGAAAATGTCTGTGGCATCCTTCTCACCCCACAGATACCTCTCTCCCTGCCAAAACTTCGAGTCAAGAAGAAATGGTGCATAACATGGAAGCCAGATAGGAAAAGCTATTTGAAACTTGCACCAAGCCAGAGGCCAGGCTGAATGCTAACAATCCCTCTGAACCAAAACACCATAAATATGCCTGCATACATTATTTTTCAGCAGTTCTCAGAGCACGTTTACTACACTATAGAAAACGCTGGCAATGTCAACGGTATCTCCATTAATACGTGGAGGCAGAGAAATGTAGACGACCTTGTTCAAAGTCATGTACTCCAGTGGGGTCATTGAATGCTCTTGGCCATGACTTCCTCCACCTGGCAAGGAAACACACCAGGAATTATGCCAAGACAACCCCAACAGCCAAATGCCATGTCAGCTTGAGCCAGTGCTAGAAGGATGTCCTCTTCAGGTAAGGAACAACAACAACTTGTATGCTCTGTACCTTGACCTAGAGAGAACCCAATAACCAGAAACACCTTCTCATGAGACAATATTTCCATTGCTTGCACTGGGAACAGTATCAGAGCTGAAGCTGGGGAAAGGCTGGACAGAAACCTGACAAGGACTGTCAAACCCTGGGTTAGCTCTCTTCACACCAATTGAGCAAAATGACCTTGCTCTGTTAGCGTCAGTTCTCCACCTGCAAAGTTTCATGTTAAAACACCACAATTAAAGAATAAAGTCAAGTGTCAAGTGAGTCACTACCATAAAGATGAAATAAGAAAGCTCTGCTTGAGGCTCCCCCACCCCACTCCAGGGTGAAAGCCAAGACATTCCCCCATCAGCTGCAAACTTTCTGCTCTGCCAGTGAAATCACAAGCAAAAAGCCAATAGAGCTTTCCCCCACCCCTCAACGTTCAAAGCCTGTGCAGCAGTTTGATTCCCAGAGGCTGTAAATACACCACCCCTTAGATAACACAAACTCTGCCAGAAATATGTTAACGCCACACTGACACACTGCATTTGCCTGGCTGGTTTAGCTCTGCTGAGACCCTTGTTAAGGGGCTGTGCTGGCTTGTTTGCTGGCAATAATTCACGTTATTCTCCCTTGAATTAGGAGAGCTGGCGAGGAAGGATTGGTCATATGGACTCAGTATTTTTGCCTACCAATAGGTCAGGTGGAGGCGGGTGAGCCTCCCTGAGGGAGAAAACTGGGGCCAAACGCAACAAGGGAGGGTTTCTGACATAAGCTGAGAGACTGGTAAGGTTATACACATGAGCTGACTACATGGGATCACCAGAAAGCAGGCTCCCTGCAGCTCCCTCACTTCTTTATATTTCCTTTGATGGAACTAAGGGTCTAAACCAGGTCTTAACCAGGATCTAACCCATGTTCGCAGTCCCCTGGGTGCAAAGCTGCATGGCAGAACCTCTGGGAAGGAAAAGAGAGAATAACCTTCAGGATATTCAGGCCTTTACAAGGAGATCCTGGTACCATGCCAAACAGACATGGACCAATCCAGCAGTTTCAGTACCGGTCAACAGCAAAGTGGCCAGTGCCACCAAGACCCTCAGCATCCCAGCTCCCAGCGCAACCAGTGCAGCAGGGTCCACATCACAGCCTTAGGGGTTCAATCACTGAGAAAAAGCAAACCTTGCTCATAGGCCACCTCAGCCCTGAGCTTCGCTGCTCAGTCCCCACTTGTGGTCAAATTATTTGTTGGTCATCAAGGCGCAGCATCCCCAAAGCTGTGGGTAGGTCATGGGAAAGACAGAACTACTGTTCCTGTTCCAGCTCCATTCCTATTTAATAGTCCCCAGGGTCACAGTGATTCTGGAGCAAAACTCCAGGCAACACTGAGGCATCAAAGAGAAGAAAAGGCCTGGCTAACCCAGAGTAAATCAATGGCAACAACTGAATTGCAATTTCCCAGCAAAAAGCAGAATATAAAGATAACAGAAGCAGTCCATCATAAAATAGATAAAGATGAATCAGGGGAGACAAAATCAGTATGGAAAGGGGTGGAGGAAAATCCAATATTCAGAGCTTAGATCACACATAAAAAAAGTAAATAGACAAAATACACGTATTTTTTCTTCACTTAGTGTAGCAGAAAAATGCTATAAAAATATAGAATATAATCTTACTGAAGTCAGTGGAGCATGACTGTAACTTATAGCTGAAAACAAAGTCAAACCAAGAGATCATTTGCAGAAGAATTTCAGATGACTCTGTGGGTCACCTCAATCTCCAGCAGTTAAGGAAGAAAAGGAAAACACAGAGGAAATAAATTACTTATGTCAGTCAAGCTTATCTGTTACAGAGCTACACCTTCCCTACCATAGCACATTTCTGGAATTAATGGTTTAGGCACTATCTGCAGTTGGGCATAAGAAGAAGAAAAACTGAAGTGATTTGGTTATTTAGGAAAACAAGATGCTTCACCCAGCTCAGGTAACAAACAACAAATTCCAGAGGAACATCTTCCTGGACCAGTAAAAAGATGCACTTTGTGCTAACTAAAAAAAGTTAAGCACTACAGAACAGTGAGAACAAGAGCTCTGCTGAAAAGTGCATCCAGGAACGACAAGTCAGTGTGGTGCCAATGCCTGATAAACTAATTAAGATGCTAATTAAAAGCAGAGCACTTTCCCATCTGGGGTTCACAGTAGAAACAGGCTATATCCTGAACAAGTCTCACCAGGGAAAGGGGATGGGTGGATAAAGAGGGCACTGCAAGAGCAC
This sequence comes from Nestor notabilis, assembly GCF_000696875.1. Lineage (NCBI taxonomy): Eukaryota > Metazoa > Chordata > Aves > Psittaciformes > Psittacidae > Nestor > Nestor notabilis. The sequence continues at coordinate 12,158 of NW_009931326.1, read as the reverse complement.
TGATTGACAACGCAGTTAGATTTTCATGCCATCTTTGATGAGACACTTCACGAGAGGCTGTTAAAGAAGCCACATAGTCATGGGAAATGGCAAAGCAAATGAGTTGGAGGATAAGGAGAAATAAGCAGGCAGTTCCATTAGAACAATTTCCTCACCTTAAAAGACCAACTTCCCATGCCAATCACTGGTTTATCAGCCTGAAAAATAGGCTTAGTAAAGAGGGGTTTAAATCCCCTCTCTTCCCCCCAAATTATTGCCAAAGGAAATCTAGGAAAACTTCAGGAGAGCAAGACTTGGGCAGTGGTGGCTACTGCCGAGCTGACAAAAGTGGGAAAAATAAAGAAATCACCTTCACTCACCCACCAGCATGGTCAGCACTCACACAGGAAGGGGTCTGGACAGCACAAGGACAACCCATGCCAAAAATGGGAGAGCACAGCCTGGAAATAAAACTTAGTGATATGCCCTGTACAGAATAAAGCTTGTGAGTCCAACCTATCCCCATAGTCACCAGCACTGAGAATGGTATGGGTCCTCAAAGGGATGAGAGGAAAACCTTCAAAAGGCAGAGCAAGAGAGTGACAGAGTAAGTACCAGCTTTCCCTTTCTCTTTTCAAAGCAAGCCAGTGATTAAAAAGCAGATAGAGGCTGTGAAATGAAGGACTGGAAAGTCAGTAATCGCCAATGTTTATGCTGGGTAATCTTAACTCAACCTTCCTGGATGTTCATCCTGTCCAGAGAATGGAGCAGGTGTCTCTAAGGAGGGGGAGAAGGGATGCATTTAAGGGTAACCATTGTGTTTATCTTTTCAGCCTTTCAAGATGTTTATTTTTGCTTGGGTGTGGACAGACTTGTCAGAGGAAATGATATAAAAGACACCTTTTAATGGCACAAAAGCACATTGTGTTTCGTTGCAATAATCCTCCCATGAAATACATCACTCAATGCACCATCACACCAGGCCTCCCACAAAAAGCCTTCAGTGTGAACCACAAAGGCTCAGCCCAACCTGCACAGTCATCCCAGTGCTGGCTTCATGACCTTGCTCATGATGGCACTTCATCAAGAAGGTTGGCAGAGCTAAATGTGCATTAGCTGGTGGCAGAAGAGAGGCACCAGCCCAGAAAAAGGTCTTGCAGTAGGAAAGAGGCAGTAGCGGTTGAGGTAGGTAAGGACTATATTGGTTGGTTCTTCTCTCCCCACTTCCCTTCCCACGTGCCCCTCTGGGAAGGCACATGGTGCCCCAGGAGCTGGGAAGTGAGTGCCACCAGTCTGAAATGGGGCAGGAAAGGCACCTAAGGACCATCTGTTCTCTCCATCAGCCCAGCACAACAGGTCCTTCAGCACATCTGAACAGCCAGGCAAGGCTGAAAACACGGTATCATTCCCCACGGCCAGCAATCAGCAAGGCAGACTCAAAGGGAACAGAGTGCACAATTATCTAAATAGCAGGATGATCCAGCATTATAAGAGATGCTGATAATGAGATTTTCTAACTACTTTGAGGGCATGTTATTACTGCCCATAAGATAGTCTCAAAAGGATTTGAATGACAGTTTGAGAGTCAGGGGTGCCTTATTCCACCCGGAATTTTACCAGGGTCTCTTTCACCATCCCCTGAAGCATCTGAGACTGGTAATGTTTTGGAGAGGGTTCTCCTGGTCCATGAGGACAGATCCCTACAACAGTCCACTAGTACCTAAGAAAAGCTCCCTCGCAGCAAACTACTATACTGTGAAAAAGGTGGGTGGAGAGGGAAAGCAAAGGGTCATTTTTGGTTTCCACTGGCACCAATTATGCTTCTGGCACATTTATATATATTTTTTTTTCATAATCAAGATAGTGATGTTAAGCTTTTATTTTTTTCCCTGAATAAACAAAGGCCTATAATGGGCAGTCTGTGCTGTGCCATGTCTGGAGCCTCCAGCTTATCAGAGCCGTCACGAGACACAATTTGATCTGAAACAAAAAAGCCACTGAAGCCCACCAAAGGGGTGGAAGGGAGGTCCCCTGATCTCCAGCAGATACTGGATTTAGCATGTCAGCTTTGACTGCTGGGAACAAGGGGGCAGAGAGACAGCAATTAGCAACCAAACGGCTTCTGCTGTCACCCCAAGCTCTGCTAGCACTGGCTAGCAATTAAAAGTGCTGAGGGAAGCCAGCAGTATCCATCTCCGGCTACACATTTTTAAGCCTGAGAATGTGCATTCCCCAAAGACACAGCACAGGGGGGTTTCCTCTTGTGTCCCTCTCTCATTCCCTTGGCCAGCTTAATGTTCAGCCTGGGACTTCCCAGAGCCGATCTGATGTTTCCCATGGTCAGATCTGATGACTACCCAGCCCCAGGCATCCAGAGACAAGCTGGAGACCCATGAGGTCCTCTCCCCTTGGCGGGATGCAGTGGGGTTTATGGCAGAGGAAGGCACTCCAGGCTCTGTTGGGGCTTGCTTCTCCCAGCCCTGCTCTCCCCACTTATACATTACTGGGGGAGCAAAAAGACTTGACAGCTGCAAAAAAGCAGATAATTCTGCCTGCCATGGCTGTGTTTACACAAAAGCCAGTGGTTTATGAGGAACAGCTTAGTCAAAGCACACAAAGAAACACCCTGCAATATTTTCTGAAGAGGGTTTTTTTATTGCATTGAGAAGTAAAAGGTTAGCTACAGAAATAGAACGAGGCAGGCTTAACAAAACAACTGCTTGTTTTCTCTCTCATTCTGCATCTCCCTTTCAATCCTCTCACCAACCCTGTTCACCCCCAGCTCCCACCCCAGATGCTCTCCATACCTAATGCCTAGGGACCTTCCCAATGCTGGCACCCAGCAAGGAGCACCCAGTGCCTGCGAAAACATGCAGCTGGGGAAGGGGAAAAGCCCCACAGGGCATTTGTCACAGCATGGCCAGGACAGCTTGGTTGGGATTTGTTTCTCCACATCAGTGTAAGGGGAACAAGAGAAGTGAGAGATCCTCCCTCCTCCTCCTCCTCACACTCTCCTGCCTTCTCCATCACCCATGCTCCTCCTGCAAGCTTCACCAGCTCTGTACCACAGGTCCTGGACCGATCCTGCCATGCTTGTGGCACAGATGCTTTCCCCCACCTTGCTCCGTGTGCATGCAGGTAGGGATATGAAGTAAACCTGGAGTTAGTATCCCTAATACCAGCAAGAGCCATGAAGCCACTTAAAATCACTGTTGAATGTACTATTCATAATGGAGAGACTAACAGCAGCAAGAATGAGAGTTTAAGGTCCCTTTCAGCCCAAGCCATTCTGTGATTCTATGATCCAGTTAATCCCCCATGAGCTGTGCTCAGTATCCCCACCACCAGCACCTTCTAAACCCAAGGGGCTATGACAGCTCAGTCCTGAGTTGTCACAAGGCCAGGGATGGCTATGACAATCCAAGCCATTCCCAAGGGACAGGGACCAGGCAGCACCCCTGCTCACAGCCCACAGCAGGAAATACTGGGGTTATTGTTACCGTGTTCCATTTAAGAAGGTTGTTTGTCTCTGCCCCATCAGCACTCAGAAAATTAGATAAAGAAAAAAAAATTGCAAAGCAGAAGAGTAGCAGCTCCCAGGCTCTGACCAACCTGCTTTACCAGTTTGCAGTACAGACTCATGTCCCAAGAGACAAACCATGTTATCTCGGTCTGGGTAAGGAAAGAAGCAGCTCCTCTCCATACAGCATCCCGCCACCTTCAGCTCCCCTCTGCAAGGCATGAGCAGACAGGAGAGGGAAGGCAAGGCTCTGTATCTCCCAAAAGAAAAGTGTTTCTTCCTGCCCAAATGGAAGGTGTGGAGGCCAAGCCTTTCCTCACTCTCTTTTCAAGACCATGTATGGCTCAAACAGGGAACCGTGCTGGTTTGAACCCATCGCACAGGGGAATCTCTGAGCTGGAGCCCAGAGCCACCCCTGGATGCATCTGAGACATGAGGACTGCCTTTCTTCAAAGGGCTTTGCAGGTTGAAGGTTTGAATTTATTGGCACGGGAGTGCCACATGCAGGAGAAAAGATGCACACACATTTCTGGGAACTGGATTCTCCCACCCGCATGGCTGAAGCAAAACAACAAAACAGGTTTGACAGGGAACAAATTAATGCAGCATGAAGAATTTCTAAGGGAAAAAAAAATTATCTTTGACACATGAAAAATAGATAAATCCTTGCAGAAGATTACTTTAACAAGGCCAAAAATCCATCACGATGCTGAAGAAAGGAGGCACAGATAGGGCTTTAAAACGTACGTGATGTTTTTATACCCCTAGGCACTGGGAAGACAGCACAGTTCAGAGATGACAGCAGGGATCCTAGCCAGGGCTCCTGAACTCTTCCAAGCTTTTGGGGATTGCTGCAACCAGCAGAATAGAAACTCTCCATCCACAGCAGTTATTATAAACTGGCATAGATAAGTTGTATCATCTCATGCCTTAATTTCCCCTTCACATAATCAAGGCAGTAGGACAACCCCACAATTGTGTATTTTCTTAAGATCTTGTCACGTTACACAATATTATCCTTGGATGAGTGTATGGGATGAGTGTTGTGCCCTGAAAATGCACCATTTGAATCAGCCACAGTGATCCAGGATAGAGCATACATCATCCCCATCTCCAGCTTTCCAGAGCGCAGTGCTGGGTTTCAGACCCCCTATAGCATCCTGTCTTATGGGGAACACAGCCCTGTGGCCCTACACCCAAACACCATGGATCTCTCCCTGATAACTTAAGCAACCCTCCTTTGTCATGCTCTACCTTCACAGCTTTGCTGGGTTTGGGTTTCATCGCTGTGGGACACATAAGAGTTACTTCTCATAACACTGGGGTTCTCTTGTAACTTCTTAAATACATACACTTTACTCTTAGAACAGCATAGGGACACAAGTACCTGTACCAACCCCTACCCCACCAAAAAAGGCACCAAAACCACCACCAAAGTGTTCTGCCCTATCTCTTCAGATTTTTTTCATGGACTCCCTCAGGATCCCAAAATCCTGCTCAATGTTCAGGCTGTCCCCCCACCTTGCAACAGGCTCTCTCCAGCTTGTGCAGGTCCAGTGTTCAGTGTGTCCTTTCCTATTGGGGAATTTCCATCCTCCTTCCCATGCCTCATCCCCTCAAAAAACCTACAGCAATCAGTTCCATTCAGCACAGCCTTTAGCTCTTTTTATTGTATTCATCCTATTGCCAGAATAAAGACATTCCAGGTCAGCAGCCTCTCTGATAGTTTTGTAGCTGCTTTCAAGCTGGACACATGTTGTGACACTTTGCGTTTATATTTATGGATCTCAATGTTTTACGTATATACTCTCAGCCTTATTATACAACCAAGGACACTGAAGGGTACAGCCAGTGTAAAAGACTCATCCAAGATTCAAACTGCAAGACAGAGCAGAGCTGTAAGTGGAAGATAATGCCTCAGCTTCAGACCAAAAAAGGAGCACTCATGAAAGGGCTGTACAGGTTATTCTATTGTATAGGCGGTAGTATATTGTGTAAACTGTGTCTAAGTACTCTTCCGCTCTCCATTTATAATATAGCTCCCTTGCATTACAGAAATCCAAGTTAACTTGCACCACCCCAAAGTCTCCCCCTCCCCAAACCCAAGCGTGGACCACATCTGACCTTTGCATGCATTCTAAATTAGAAGTGCACATTGTATTTCGCTAGCCTCTTGTATGTGTTTTCCATTGACACAATGACACAAAAGCAGCAGAGCCTGTGAGCCAAGCCCTGGAAAGACGGCAGCTTTAAATAGCCTCTTTGTCTTGCCTTTCCTTGCTGAAATATTGCACATTATTTAGAATTGAGTTTTAGTTTTATCAGAGACCCAGAAATAGAGACAATAGAGGGCTGGGTGAATTTTAGCATCATTTCAGGATGGGAAGTTTCTTATTCCTTTCTACCCTTGCCTCACCTCGCCCTCCTTTGCAGGACTTGTACCTGCATCCCAGGAACCACCTGGGAGCACACACTCCTTGAGGGGCTCAGACCCACAGGAGCGATCTCAGCCAGAAAGGGAAGAGGTGCACAGAGAAGGTGGTACACGTGTGGGAAACTTCACCTCTGCAAATTGAGGGCAAGGTTGCAAAACCAAACCTTCTGTCTTTGATGGGGAAGAAGTGTGCAACTTTAATAGACTTTGGGCTGGTACCCAATGAAGTCAAATGAAAAGGTTTCTCAGAGCTGGATTAACGGGAAGACTGTCAAGACAGTAACAGAAATTATAAACATTTATGTTCCAGTTCAAGGTAGGAGCAGGCAACTGTGCCATTTGACTGCCAAACTCTGAAAACTGGAGTCCTTTCCCATTAGGGCATACAGATGCTCCTTTTTAGGTATGTGTAACATCCTGCAGAGAAGATAAGATGCTTGCCCCAGTGAAGAGCCCCGAACAGGGGTGGCAACAGGGTGACATAATGAGAACACATCCACAAGGACATTCCTATCTGCCTTCAGGGCTGTAATTAGTTACTTCATCTGGGTCCTAACACACTTGTCCATGTTTTGAACAGCAAATAGATTTCAGGTTCCTTTCATTTTCTAATATCCTGGACAAGCAGCTGCAGGAGAAATCAGAGCAATTTGTGCAGGTGTTTAGCCAAGGATACAGCCTACAGTGGTGGGTCTGCAGCCAGAGCAATGCTGGGAGGAGAAAAGCTGTAACAGAGGCTGAGCCATATTACAGTGCGCAAGAAGGAGAGAAAAAGCAAGCAAAAGGGAAAAGCCTTATGAATAAGCCTTGTAACCTGCAATTCAGAGCCATGCAGAAATAACAAGTGCATCAGTCTCTCAAGTTTTTCCCCATTCTAAGGGAAAAAACCTCTCACTCACCTTTGGTCACTAGGCTGCTAAGCCACAGGTGAGCTACAGCAAAGTGGTGTTGTGTTGTGTGTCCCACTCCTCAGGACAGTCCCCTGCCCAGAGAAGGTTTGTTACAGTGAACCAGCCCAGAGGGCACTTCATGTTTGTCCCAGGGCAGTGCAAAGGCACCTGCCAGCAAATATCTGAACCACAATTAATCCAGATCTTCAGAGACATCACTACTAAGTTCCCAAGTCTCACAGCTCAGTGCAGCCAAAGAGATGGGACTGCAGGGAATCCCGTGGGCCCAGGCTTCTGGGCTGATTTGAAGCAGCACTATGCAAAGAGGAAACACAATGTGTACTACCATTACCTTTGTGATAAATCCACATAAATGTTGTTCATTTCTCAGTAAGAGAACCCACCTAAGGCTATCAAGTACAGTACAGTCTCGAAACACTGAGGGAGCTGAACTTGGCACAGTCTGCAGCATTTTGTAGAGTGCTAAACTGCAGTTCTGCAGAAGCGATTTGTTAATGAGAAAACAGACTCTACAGTGCAAAATGAAAGTGGTTCTGGGTAAACTGTGCTTCACATGAAGAGACTCTGCTATTTTCCCCACAGCTGAGCCCACCTAGAGCCTAATATGTGCAGGTTAACTCAGAAAGGTAACTGCTGTTGATCCATGCATGACAGGCAATGCAAGCAAACACAGATCATTTGGGAACCTACAGGGTATTTTGGCAGCCGGGTACAGTGACTCGGAGTAAGCAGCACAGCGGTGAGGACAAAACAGCCCCCAGCGCTGTGAATCGCGAGGTACCAGCCAAACGTTACTCTTAAACCCACAGAACGGAGCCAGCTCTGCCTCTGCTCACCCCCTGCATAAGCCACAGAGGCGAGGGACGGGCTGAGCCAGGTAAGCAGCACCAGACAAGGGCTCAGCCCCAGATTCACCGTGGTGCAGAGCCCAGGATGGTGCATTCGTGAGCGTTTGGCGCCACCTAAGCCCAGAAACGGTCCCATTCATCCCTCCTGGTCCATTTCAGAGCAGAGAGAAAACAAAACCTTTCCATAACAAAATCCTCTTTTGCTTCTACAGCACCAGGTCTTTCAAGAGAACCTTCCATAGAAGAAATCTGGGAGCAAAGAACCCGCAAAAGGCCAGGAAAGATACTTTTGGAGAAACCCTTGCACTGAAGTAAGCTTAGACCCAGCCACAGAGCTGAGGGACTTCAGGAAGGTTGTAGAGGCTTTAACTGCCCAGATCCTAAGATCTCCCTTGCCACATTTCAGGGAACTCTTCAATATTTGCTCATCACTATCCAGTTGAATACTGGGTGCAGGAAAGATTTTCACAGATCAGGAGTTCAAGTTGCATGAAGACCACCTCATAAATGGGCAATTGCTCCCAAAAGCCCTTGCAAGGTAGTTATGGTGCTCAAAAACAAATCTCAAAGACCAAATGAGCCTCAAGGTAAAGGTTCAGAGAGGTACCTGGCTGGCAGTTGCTGGCAGACCACACGCACTGACAGCACATACTACAGTGAGCAGGACAACACCTGCAAGTTGGAGAGACAGAAGCATGGATACAGGAGCATGCAGGGTTAGAGGGGGCTCTCACTGAAGGGTGGGAAAGGATGGACAGAAGCTGCATTCAGACATGGAAGAGCTGCTGATCAAGTGGAGAAAGACTAAGCATGACAAGAGAGATGTACATGCCTGCCAGTATCTGCAAACGTTTTTGTGAACAACCCATGAATATAAGCAGCATGTCCCACCTAGTCCCAAGCAACACTCCAGTCCCACTGATGCCTAACTAGAGTTTTCAGACCAACAGCCAAAAAGTAACCCAGCACAGATGCCAGTGTGCCCTGTGGTGACCTGTAACACTCTCTAGCATTGCATTTTGGTTTCACCCTCAAAGACCACTAAAAGAGTTCAGTCAGGGAATGATTGTCTAGTACAGACATAAGTCAACTTGTATTATGCAAAGAAAACTTCCAACAACTTTCGACCTTGTTGAGCTACATAAGATGTAAATAATTCAAAGCTTCCTGCACTAGATCTCTAAGGGAAAGGAGCTTGCCTTCCATCTTCTGAAGCACCTTGTGCACACAAGGACATTCAAGGAGTAAGAACTCACTCTCAGTTGTGTCGTCCTCAAAGGTTTGCTCTCCTGGCGACCAGCTGCTGCATGATTATTTGCTCATCTTTTGACCAGGCTCAATCCCTTAAGCAACCTGCTTTACAGTGTCCTTTCCCTGGCATTTATTCAGCTTTTGGATTCTTCCTGGTGCGCTTACAGTGTAGCAGTGCCGACTTCTTAACCCCAGCTCCCCTGTAGTGCCAGGTGTCCAACTGCCAACTTGAGATCTGGGGACAACTGCATCCTGAACAGCTTCCCTTGCTGCAGAGCCCAAGCCCCAGCTCTGCTGCTCTGTTTAAAAGACATAGAAAGCAGTATTTCCACACTGAGAACCCCCCATACTTCAGTGACAGCTCCAGTTTTTAAGGAGTTACTGTTTTTATAAACCCACATTCCTGCTTTCTGCCCAAAGACTGGTACCTCAGACCTAGCTAAGAGTTAAAAAAATCTCTTGGTCCCCTGCTCCAGCAGAAATCACAGCAGTGGGTGAAAATCAAGTAGCTAAATGTTTCCCCAATATTTTCTGTGGTTTATATCCTAGGACCATTTATATCCATTTATCCTAGGACCAGTCTGGGCTTTGGCTCAGGACAAGAACACTCTTCTCAAGTCACTTCAGTGAAGGCTCCAGAGGAACAGAGTTCCAGGCCACAGCAGTAACACACTTGCTATTAGAGAGATTATTTATTCCCCTTCTCATCCGAGAGAGATTAGCCATTTCAGTGGGGATTACTTGACATTAGAAATATACCAAACCAGGTACTGCCACCAACCGGCCAAACTCCGAGTCCTACTGCAGGTGCAGCATATGCAAGCTCTTGGCTATAGCATCTCTTTGCATAATTCAGCATAGCTTTAGAATGGTGCCAGCAGCACAGGATCCCAGCAGAAGGGGTGCTCAGCATCTCAGATTGGTTCGCATTCAGTAATCCCTGAATTTTCCTATCCCTAACAGGGATCAGGCTGCAGAAGCTGCAGCATGCAGCCCTGTAGAAGTTGTGCTGGAGAAGGTGGATGGCTTGGGCATGTGAAGGGGGCACAGCTGAAACTTCAGCAATAGGAAAGGTGTAGAAATCAGCTTGAGTTTTTTCCAATGGAACATGAATTGGACTACTGGCTTTGGGTTAGCTTTTTCTCTGATTTCTGATGACTACACTGTTCAAGTGGAGAAATTACTTCAGATTGAGAGCAGGCTGAGATTTACATATGTGCTTGCTTGCTTTCTCAGTCCTTGACAGTTAATTCCATCTTGGTTCAAATCTTGGTACTCAGTACTGCAAGTATCACCAAATGCATTTATTTACCTTATCTGTTAAGCAAACAGGAGGGCAGCAGTAGCTGTTGATATGACCTATTACTGAGATCTGACTTACCTGATAGTGCATTAACTTTAAAAATGTTATCTCAGGCACTGCTTTGCAGAACTGGCTTTATAACCAAAGACTGGATGTTTGGATTTCAAAACACAAACCAACATTAGGGAGCAGTTATGCCTCAGTTAGAAATAATCTTCCATTACATAGCAAACATGTACATCTATGGTGACAGACTACCCCCAAGCCAAACACAGCATTACCAGCTGCCAGGAGGAAGAAATATAAGAAACATGAGAACCCGCTAGAGCAGAACATTACCTGCACCCAAAGCATTCACTCATCAGGAACACAATCAGCTTTTAATCCACTGGGGCTAGCAACACCCTTAATGTACATACACTCCTGAACTCAATATTGCTTCGCGTACCTGAGAGCAGTAGCCAGTAGAAAACAAGGCTCAGAAGTAATTTGGTTTGTTTTTTGTTCTGCCCATCACGTACAATTACCCCTTTCCTGCAGATTTACACACCCAAGTCGCACTTTGCATTGCCCTATATCACTTTTAGTACTACAGTAGGTAGCACTTGGCATCATAGGGAACCTGCTTGACATGGCACAGTGCAACCTCGTTGTCCAAAGGTTCCTGGCACAGCCCCAGAGGCACCTCTCCCTCCCCTCCATACCAACACACCTTACAGAGGTTCAGGCATCCAGCATTGCAGCTGCACAGATTGTCCTGCAGCACATCACACTACTGAAGTTACACACTAAGTAAAGGACAACACTCCGTTGCTACTTCCAGTAGCAAAATATTTTGGGTTTCCCCAAAGGAAGGGAAAACAAAACTAACTGCTTAAAGCTTTTTAAAAAAAGTCATTAAATCACATCAAGCTATAAATGCCTGAAAATTTGATCAAATTTCTAACACTGCCATTAAGAATCAGGTGTGAAGAATGACAACATTTGATTTAAAAATGAAACTGGAGCAGGTCACATGCATCCAAGAGCCAGTATGCAGATCCCAAGGGCCTGAAGCCAAGGAGAGGTTAACAAGAAACATGTTGAGTCTTGTTGGAACTCACTACTATACAGTGATACTAGTAACGACAGCGATGCTTCACTTTACCTTACACATTACCCAAGACTTTTATTCCCACCCAGCATTATTTGTATTCTGGAGCACTGGCACCTCATACCGGTTGGCTGAATTCAGTTATCAGCTCCCTTCAAATCTAGCCAACCAGGCTGCCGGCTGTTGCACTTTTTGGACAAGTACAAGACACATAAAAGGCAACAAGAACCTGACACCCAGCTGCACGGCCAGCGCCAACCCGCTTGTTTTCCCGGCTGTGTTTCCCAAGGCTGTGGGCTGGGATTGGCAGGAGATTTTGGAGTGAAGGACTTTGAATTACAGCGGGTGGATTTGGCAGGAGCGCTGCCCGCGCAGCATCTGCACAGGATGAAAGTGCATTTACTGCCGCAGTTTGAGGGGGGAATAAATAGAAACTGCCCCCACGGCCATCTCTGGAGCTCATAACCAGCAGAGAACACCGGGGCTCAGAGCACCGGGTACCTGCCCTCTCTGCAGCACGACCGTAGCTCACCCGGTCCGAGCACCAGCATTTTGTCTGTCACCTCCGTGCGTGTCACCTCCCGTGTCACCGATGCCACTGTCATACACTCCCCACCCCGAGGGACATCGCAGGGCGGCCCCGTTGATTTTCATGTCAAGCCCCACAGCACGGCGATGATGCGGAGCGGCCGCTCCACTCCGTCCCGTCCCGGAGGGGTGCAGGGGGATAAGGGACGCGTCGCCGCGCACTTACCGGTGCCGGTGGCGCGGCGCGGGACGGACTCGGCGTTGCCCATAGCCGGACGGAGCGGGGCACGG